>NC_065519.1:36279433-36285918 GCF_006386435.1 Epinephelus moara
GAGGTCTCCCTCTCCGCTGAGCACGCCCGGCCTGTTAAATAGCCTGTAACCCTAACAACTGTGTGACACAAACTCAGTGCTTTGGTCATTAAATAATGTCGGGCTCGGTTCGGGTTCGGACAGAAATATGCGGCCCGTGCCGCACTCTAACACACATACACAAACACAAGGAAAACCGGATATTATCGGACGGGACGTGAAAAGTGGACATGTCCGGGCAAAAGAGGACGTTTGGTCAGCCTATTATGATAATACAAAACAAATATAAGTGCAGAAATATATGTTTATATTTTAGAAACAGATTCTTCATTATATAGCTTGTCTAGTGATTTTTTTTCACAGTAAGTGTCACACTCACTACATCTTGTGGTCAGTATTTATCACACATCAAGTTCCCACAGAGCAATCTGATTGGTCAACAAGACATTTAGAATGTCGTCAAATCAGCATAATGGCACTCATTGCTCATCACTCAAAATATTAGTTGTTGACACACACATGCTCTACATGTGTTTATGAATATGGGCAAACATCTGTAGTCTGACCCGAATAGTCCCCAAGCTAGAGTATAGATGTATATCTGTTGATGTACTTACTTACCTTTGAGCTCCTTGTCCAAGGCTGTTTGTATATATGTATATTGTAATGGTGTGATGTGTGACACAGTGCTGGTACCCCTAATTGATTACCTGCCCTGTGTGAGAGGCTCCAGGTGTGCCCAGTCAAGCTTGATTGAGAAGACTACACTATAAGTACCATGCCACTAGGACCTCTCATCATATGCACTGACGATAGTCCCTTGAGGACTGAAACGTTTGCTGCTTGTTTGCTGCTTGTGAAGATCCCCAGTAAAATGATCTTTCATTAAGAATCTTAGTCTGCATTTGTTTTCTGTGTGCGAGTCCTTTTCCGCTTTTTGACTTTCATCTCTGACTACCGCACCAGAATTAAGAAGATTTTGGACAGATGTTATGTGCGAAACATTTTTAGGGACCTCGGCCAAATTAACCCCTAAAGTGACAAAATGGGCTCTCTAGTGCCACCTAGGCACACTAAAATGGCCGCTGTGACCCGTAGGAATGCCGTAGAACGATCAAACCAAAACTGGCACTGACACCCCTGACCTAAATCCAACACGAAGGTGAGCTATTTGCCCTTTCAAAGTAAGATTTCACCTCAAAAATGCTCTTTTTCAAACTTTTTCAAAAAAGATCTTCTCCTACACCGTTTATCGTATCAGCTTCAAATACGCACACATTACAGGCCAACACCTGCTGAACAGATCTTCTTCATAACTTTGTCATTACTGGAATGGTTTGGATTTGACATTCCACAAAACCTCCTGATGATCTTCGCGCCACCTAGACACACTAAAATGGCCGCTGTGGCCCGTAGGAATGTCGTAGAAAGACAAAACCAAAACTGGCCTAAATCCAACAGGAAGTGAGCTAGTGCCTCTGAATGTAACATGAGCAAATGTGGAGAAATTGTCAGCTGTGAGCTAGACATCTGAAACTTGCAACCAAGATCACATTTTTGACTCCACAAACATGAAAATCTATATGTCTGTGTTCAGGACGAGTGTCTCTCTCTGCTGGTATGATCAGATTGATGATTGGACCCACGGTTTGGGAATAAAAGGGAGGAGTTCGACACATTTTAAAGCCATCTCCATCTGCCTGGTCTCTCACAGCTTTTCTCTCCCTCTCAGTGACGGACTCAGGATGTTTGAAGGGCAGGGGCGAAAAGGAAAAAAAAGGGCACCTACTGCATGACATGGGGCCCATTGGTGCGCAAAAAAACAAAATATGACCCCCTAAAACTGCTCAAAAACTCACCAAAATTTGCACACGTCAGGACTGGCGACACATTTGATCAAATGAAAAAATTAACCCAAAAAGTGCCAAAATGGGCCCTCTAATGCCACCTAGACACACTAAAATGGCCACTGTGGCCCATAGGAATGTCCTAGAAAGATCAAACCAAAACTGGCTTGTTCGTCTCATCAACACCTACAAATCACACACTGACACCCCTGACCTAAATCCAACAGGAAGTGAGTTAGTGCCTCTGAAATGAACATGAGCAAATGTGGAGAAAATGTCAGCTGTGAGCTAGAGTGGAGAGGGGTCTAAAATCGTCTACAACTTTTGTCTATAATTGTCTACGTAAGCTGGAGGCCAAAACGGCGTGAGTCTGAGGTCCTGCCCAACTCTGCTTGCAGCTTTAATTTACTCTTTTTTTTAAATGACCAAAAAAGCTGATTAGCAAAAAGCCACCTAAAATGGGTTGTTAAGATATTTTATAAACAATTGATCTGACAAATGCTCCTGATAGGCTGTTTCCTGCAGACAAACATGTTTATGGAATCATTAACTTAAAACAATATCAGAACTTGAGCTTAACCACATTGCATTTGCAGAAATTCTCCAGCATACATATATAGGCTAAGAGATTCATCACATTAAATGAATCTTTTTTTTTTTTTTTTTTAATCAAATCAACTTTCTTTGATTAATATAACTGATGGTGTTGTTTGTCAGTGCATGCCTCCCTGGAATGCAGACAGCCAGAGTTTGACCACAGTGAAAAAGTTGTTTTTGAAAGGCTAAACGTCATCAAATATGGATTGAAGCAGAATATTTTACGAGATGAAAAACGTGTGAATTTTGGAAAAATTACATCTGTCTTTTTTTTAATTAATTAATTGATTTATTTCACAGATTAGAAACACAACATAGCATTGTATGTCTTGTGTGTGATTTAACCTGGTTCATATGAGTAGGAGAAATCTCTGCTAGCCACTAGTCTAATTTATACAATGTAAAATGCCAGTGCCTTATATTGTGCCTTTAGCATGTTGTATTTGTGGGGAAAATGTGTCCAGAAAAAGACAAGTGCTTTGTCTGTGAATTTTGTGATTTGTAATGAAACTGATTTGTGCACTTGTGTTTGTAATTGTCTCTATTAAGCCATGTTTAATGTGTGTTTTGGGTGTGTTTTGAATAAACTAAACAGCACTTCACAGGAACACCACCGCCAAATAGTGTTTTGGAGGTGTTACTGCAGAGCGAGACAGACACACCACCGCATAAGCATAAGTGCTCACAATGGCATAGGCCACGTGCATAGGCTACGACATAGACTCATTTTAAACATTTTGTGCATCAGCTCTTTTCAGAGGCTACGACATAGACTCTGAAAAGAGCTGATGCACTAGAATAAAATATTTTGTGTGTATATTTGTATTTATTTAGTGTGAGAAACCCCACCACCTACAAAGTATTATGCTCACGTTGGTGGACTAAGCAGGGGCTAGAAAATATGTCTGTAGGTCATTACTAAGGTTCCCCTTACTTGCTGGAGTAATAAACTAAGTTGCATTACATACATCAGTCTACTGCAGTTTATGTCACTGATTGTTTTCTAGTTATTAGTCAGACCCAGTGCATTTCCATGAAAACAAACACAACAGTCACAAAAAGTTTTTTTATTTTTATTTTGAGAGCTAATTGCCTCTTAACATGAATACATTTTGACATATTTTATTCTGACTGTTGTCTCACAAATGACTTTAAGGCACACCCTCAAGTGTGTAATATTGCTTTAATAACCAAGCACACATAATCATTGAAACCAGACTGTACCATAGTGAGATGGTCATGAAATAAAGAACAGAAAATTGAGGGTTAACTCAGTCTTGATGTTAACTTTCACTACACTATATAAATGTACAACATATGAATTTAAAGCATATGTTGCTTCATTTTGATTTACCTCAGTCAGGTTGAGCTTCTGTTGTGGGTGGACACAGTGACTGGGATTAAGGCTGATGTTAGTGTTTTGCTGCTGTCACACAGGATCTATCATCTCCCATGGAATTTTAAGTCAGATTAAATGCGAAGCACACTGAGTGTGTCAGTGTTGAATGCAGAATATCTGATGCAATCAGAGGTAATTATGTGATCAGCTTATGCTCTTTTACTATAAGCCGATGTGTTTTTGTCATATGCCTTAATCCTGAAAAACCCAACTCCCCCATCAGTGAAGAAAGACAGAAATCAAATTCAATGTCATGAAGGAAAAACATATAAATTTACAAACAAGTGCATTCAGAACCTGATTGAACTGAAAGACAAATATCATATGTTTTATCTTAGCTGAGGAAATAATGCTGACAATTCAGGCCATGAAACTTGAAGTTCACCTGAAACACTGAATTCAAACGTTATTTCTGTAGGCAACAGCAAATCATCCAAGGGAACTAGCTGACAAAATCTAAATCTCAATTCAAGGTTATGGAGCCTGTGACAATATCAAACTGTCAAGAGTCATTCAGTGCATTTACATGACATTAGAGAAAATCTATTTAATGTGTTAGTCCAACTAAAACTAGACTTTTAAAATACATGTAAACATGTTAGTTCAACTGAAATTGTACTAAGTTCTCAAAGACGGACAACACACCCAGATAATGTGATTGGGAGTTAAATTACACCCTCATGCACACAGGCAACCAGACTCAAACTGGCCTCGGTGCTCTGTGCATGCTCTGCAGTTCCCACCCCAGGCCTCGACCTGGAAGTCGAATAGCATTAAATGTGAAATAGAAGAAGGAGCCAGTAACAACATGACAAAATCTACATCCAGACCTGTGCATTTTTGGACGGAAGAGGTGTACAGATCTGTTAAGTTGTCTACCATGGTACCAGTTTGTTGCTAGCTAATCGTAGCTAACTTGTTTGCCGATTGTTTGGTCTGTAATGTAATAGGTCAACCGGAAAAAGGTTGATTACATACAAGCTGAAAGCGGGCATATCGCCACCTGTCATAGCAGAGCAAGACATACTTTGGTCAATAAACTGATTCCTCTCTCATCCTTGTATACTAGGTCAAGGACAGTAGTCTAAATAAATGGCCTAGTTGAGCTATAACCATAGCTCGATGTTACTGTGCACGTAAATGTACTGACTGTTGATCTCAGCTTTTACATCTAAAGTTCGGAAGGTGGTCAAAGGAAAGTTGGACCTTGAGTTGAGATTTTGTCTTATAAGGAGGAAAAAATCTAAATGGTCAAACAGTGTTAAAAGCTTTTATTTAGCCAAAACACAGAGAACCAGGCCTTAATTTGAAACAGGCTTATAATGGAGACAGGCCTTTATGTATGGTTATACAGTATTATAGTTAGACATCTTCCTGTTTTCTGACCTGCTCCTTTTGATAAGCTCCTAATCCAAACTCAACACTTCCTCCATGTTTACCGAGGCCCTACTACACAAAGCAAGTTTAGTGAAAAATCTTGAGTTTAGATTTATTTATCTAAAATAGGCTGTTCTCATGCACTGTTTGTACATTTTCCTATAGTAATGCACCAAAATTCGTATCCGTCCCACATAATGATGAAGCGGTAATTCATGCATAAGCCACATTTTTTGGCCACATTTTTTTTCGATGGTAGTAAAGAAGGAAATGAGAAGGGAAATTGGAGCAGTGGATGGGTCACAAAACAAAGGACTTTCCACCAGGAGACTGTGCTCAGAACCGTGCGAACCTTGAGTGAATTTTAAGTCATTTTAGTAGGGCCTCTCTATGTTTCTTTTCCTAAACCTAAACAAAGTAACTTTACTTGCCTAAACTTAATCTCGGTAATTTAACGTTAATTATAAGGTCATAACATCATTCATGGTGCACTAATTTGTAGGCTATCATACGAACTTTTGTATGAAGATATGTTATCTAAAGTTACCTCTTTATGTACTGTCAGATGTTTCTTTGAACAGTGTTTTTTGCCCTCAGATTAGAATTTACACAGCATCGAGTCACATCAGCTCAGAATTAAACCTCTGCATACCTTTCGTTTTTCCTAATACTGTGATTCTGGGCACAAGTCAGCTGTCACTTTGTCAGAGCAGTTCCACTAAAATTATTTTTTTTACACATGATGTGTAATCTCAGTTTAAATAGTAAAAACAGGAATGAAGCTTTAGACACGTCATTGAATACTTATCTCTATCACTCATGATGTGACTGGTTGCATTGATGGAACATTATATAATTCCTCTAACATTGCAGAATACATGTTAACTAGTCCATACCCACTGAGTGCACAGTTGCCCACGTACAGTTTCACATGGTGTGTGTTTGGGATACAGGTCATAGGAAATTGCAGATTAAATAGTCAACTGAACCCATTAACCCATCACTGAGTTTTTGTGAATTTGATAGTACGATTGCTTTATTGAGCACGTTGAAAGGCAGATAGTTAAAGTGTTTATATGTTGTATTAACTTAAAAGTGGGGCGCACTGGTAGAATGACTGACTGACTGACTGACTGACTGACTGACTGACTGACAGAATGACACACTGACAGTTTCCATGATTATGTACAGCATACCATACCATGACTTAGTCATACCAAAAATTTGAAAAAAAAAAAACCCAAACACTCGGCCACAGGGGGAGCCACAGCGATCGGTCGCATTTT
>NC_065519.1:36286502-36311441 GCF_006386435.1 Epinephelus moara
TAGTCCCCAATCTGCATGTCTTTGGACTGTGGGAGGAAGCCGGAGTGCCCAGAGAGAACCCACGCTGACACGGGGAGAACATGCAAACTCCGCACAGAAGGGCTCCCACACCCGGGATCGAACCGGCAACCCTCTTGCTGTGAGGCGACAGTGCTAACCACCACACCACCGTGCCGCCCTTTTCGTCATTATATAGTAAGATAAATCTGAGTGAACAGGATGGTGGTGCAGCTGCAGGATGTAATTTGGAAGTGAATTTTTCACGGAATGGACAGAAAAGTAGTTTACGGAGAAAGTGAATTCTCTGTTGCCCTCACCTCACAATATCTACAGTGTTTACATTAAATTTAAGATGTTCTTCAAAACTATACCTTTTATACTATTTGTTAGGGATTACGAATACGTTATCAATCAATCAATCAATTTTATTTATAAAGCCCAATATCACAAATCACAATTTGCCTCACAGGGCTTTACAGCATACGACATCCCTCTGTCCTTATGACCCTCGCAGCGGATAGGCACGAATAATGCCTTTGAAACAGATATTTTTTCTATACGAATATACCAGTTATTATTCGGATGGGAAAAAACATGTGCGTCATGCACTTTTTTTATGGCCATGTGGTTGAGAAACGCCGCGCTAATCAAACAAATCAAACACTGGCTATGCCTGCTCACAGTGAGACGGTCAGACACATTTTCACTCACCCTTTGTCTGCCAGATAGCTTAAAGTTGAATGGTCATCAAAGCAGCAAGTTCCTTAATCCTGTGTAGGCCTAATGTTAGCTGGTCCTTCTTTGGTAGGTATAGAGTTGAAAGCACGTTCCACCGGCAGACATTATATCCAATTATCCATTGCTGTTATCCACAGCGACCATTACGGTGCGAGCATTTTACTCGCATTTGCGACTAAAAATAGTTTTGTGCAAGCAAAAGAAATCATTCAGGAGCACGCTGTGCGAGTACAGATTTCAACCAGCAGCAGAAACGAAAGGTGAATCCTGCTGGTTGTGGGTTGAACGGGGGTCACAGACAGGAATACGGCGGAGCACTATGGCCACCGCAAGATAACGGTTTACTGGCGACCGAGAAGCCCGGCTCCAGGTCCAATAATTTCCTCTTCGTTGGTGTCATGACTGCCCAGAAGTACCTGAACAGCCGAGCCGTGGTGGCACACAGGTATGTGACGTGTCAGAGGAGAAACGAGCCGTTCACATTTCTCTCTTTGTGGCAGGTAACGGTCCACAAACCTCACCGCACTGAAGGGACTGTTCTTAACTTATCAGAGGAGGAGGGTAGCTGGTTGATTTTTATTTTATTTATTTATTTTATTTTATATAACAAAATCTCTGGAAATGTTGTGTGGCCTACTGTACACACATTGGCTGTCCAGTTGGCTTAACTCTTTAGCGCCAATGACAATGCAGTGTTGTTGTTGTTGTTTTTTTAGTTGAAAAAAGTGTGGCTAAAATAATGACACCCTAGGACACCTGTCCTTTTCTTTAGACCAGAGTCTACTGTAAGAGGGAGATTGTGAGGGACATCTCAGCCAGAGAATAGCCCAGCCAATGCCAAGGACTGCAGCATCAGCCAGAGGAGACCAGAGAGAGAGAGAGAGCAGAGAAGAGAGAGAAATGAGAACTCATTAGAGTTGGGCGGTATCCAAATTTTGTTACCGTTAAACCTTCCACACATTTTCCCGGGGTATACGGTATTACCGTGACTAATTAAAAATCACTTTGAAGGGCTCAGAGGGAGTCGCCAAAATGTCGACTTGTGCCTATCCACCTTATTTTTCACGGAAAGACAGAGGCAAAACAGAACGCAGCCAGCTTCCGTTTTTTTGTGCGACACTTCCTGTCCAGCACTCTTGACCATTGTGTAAATGGGAATCGCCTTGTTGTTTACCTTGTTGAGTTTAGCTATATATATATATATCTATATATCTATATATCTATATATATATGTATATGTGTGTATATATATATATATATATCTGTGTGTATATATGTGTATATTTATATATATATATATATACACATCACATTTTTCACATCACTATATCACCGTTTAAACTAATCTGATGTGTGTAAAGTCTATAAACACAGTGACTGAACAAACATTACTATTTCTGTGTGCGTAATTAATAACATGGTTATCGTGGATTAGCT
The DNA here is from genome assembly GCF_006386435.1 of Epinephelus moara. Lineage (NCBI taxonomy): Eukaryota > Metazoa > Chordata > Actinopteri > Perciformes > Serranidae > Epinephelus > Epinephelus moara. The sequence continues at coordinate 36,288,678 of NC_065519.1, forward strand.
GGGCTAACCAATAGCTGTTAGCCGTTAGCCCTTAGCGGTGTCTGTAATAACTCAATAAACGGTCTGTGAAAAAAATATTTTTTCCAGCAGATGTCTTAGTTACAACATGATTGAGCTAACTGGAATAGTTTCATGTCGTATCCGACAACGGGAGACTTTTAACAGATGACGTCCTGATGTTAGCTTTGCTGCTGCTGTTAGCTGTCCCTGTCAGCTGCAGCCACTGATGCTTTCTAGACATCGGGATTTCCCAAAACTGAATAAATACCACACATAGCAACACAAAACTGCTTTGCTAGCTCAATCATGCTGTAACGGCTGGATGGTTGATGCGTACATGCTGATTCAGGTGCTATCAGAGCCGATCCGCGCATCACTATGGCTTAATAATCAACTCAGTCAATAAAAACAACCCGTCCTGTGTTAGGAGTGTATGTCGCTGACAGAAAGAAAGAAAGAAAAGGGGGAAAAAAGATAGAAAAGCAGCGTACACCTCACATATTTATTTCTCACAGTTGCGCACACGTTTGGCTGGCATGCAGAAGCACTGTCTGTGTGTCGAGGGTGCGAGCCACAGCTTCAGCTGCTCAGGTAGAGAGGCTGTGTAGCCCGGTGTGTTTTTTCGCTGATTCGGTTCTGCAGGTTCTCTGCTGGTACACTGGAGATGGGGATCAAGCAGTTTGTCTCACTTGGGATAGATTGTGCTTTTTTGGTTCATAGTTTCTATCTATATCTATATAAAATACACAGACAAACTAACTAACTAACTGATTGACTAACATAAACAATTGAAAATTGAAAAAAATTAGCTTGCACCGTTAGCTCTGGTAAGGGAAAGCATGAGGGGAAAGCGGCTGACTGGAAGTCACGCACAAAAACACGGAAGTTGATCACTATTTACTTCCATGTTTTAAAATAAGGTGGATACCGTTCAGAAACAGAATAGCAAACATTACATTGGCCTAAGAATACTGAGAAATTACAAAACATGTACAACATTAACAACTTTTAAATATTTTAAAAACTGCAAATGCGACAAAACAGAATGAAATAACAACAATTGTCTGTGGGCTACAGTCCACTTCCAGTACAGTAATCAACACAAATCATTAAATTAAAACACAGCCCTATAGCATCCAATACTCAGGTTTATCAAATAATAAAAAAGTAACAATAAACAACAAAGGCAGTAACGAAAATGTGTGCTATAAGCGCATCCTGAGACCGCAACGAGTACTATCTGTTGGTTTATCTTTATAATCTATCAACATAAATCAAATAAATTAAAAACACAGCTCTACAGCATCCAGTACTAGGGCTTATCAAATAAGAAAAACAGAACAATAAACTAGAGCACTTGGAGAGCGGAGACCTCCGCCAAGCTGCTCGGATTTCCCGCCATTTTATTATTTTATTGACTTCGCTTCGACCGATCACCACCAAAATTTTATCATCTGTTCCTTGTCCCATTATTAACCTTTCCTGAACTTTTCGAGTTATTTTGCAGACAATCAGACAAACAGACCAATGCTGGCAAAAACATAATCTCCTTGGCGGAGGTAATAACAAGGCATAACCAAAAACGGGCATATATAATCCTATCCTGAGAACGCAACAGGAACTACTGTTTGCTGGTTTATTTTTAGAGCCTACCTACCTTTAGTTTGAAAAGTTCACCCAATCCAAGTCCGAACTGTTTTGTCTGTTAGAACAGGCTACTCCTAATTTAAAATGAAATAAAAACAAAGTATAATGATAACTACAGCAGCATCATATGCTTCAAAACTATTCAAGGTTTTTCGCCAGAAAAACCAGCATGTTTACTTTTTCCAGCTGGAGCAGGGCACATAGTGGATTGACAACATTGGCCGCAGTGCTGGCTGGTTTGGGTTGCGCTTCTCCCTCCTCCACTCTGATGGCCAGTGGACCTGCTGCTGCTGCTGCTGCTGCTGCTGCTTGCAGAAGTTGTGAAGTTGTGTTTTTCATTTGTGGACAAACTCGCTTGATGCACGGCTTGCCATCTTTTCTTCTCTTTTTCATGTCCAAGCTGTCACGTGATGACGTCACATCCAAAAACTTTATCAAATGTCATCTCCCGACAACAGTTAAGGGAAAAACTTTATCAAATGTCATCTCCCGACAACAGTTAAGGGCAGGTATAAGAGAAACATTATAGTCTACTATTAGTTTTAAATTGTAATAGTATTAAATTGAAAACTCAACCACACATACATAGGTGATGGACAAACACTCATTATTTAGGCATTAAATAAATTATATTTAATATTATATCAGGCCCCTATAGGTTTATATGCGCGGCAGATTTTTTTAATGACAGTAATGAAACCGATACCGTTGCTATTTTTAGATAGCCTGTCGCAGGATACCTTTTTACCGTATTATCGCCCAACCCTACTTCCTAGTCTCTGCAGTCTGTTAGGAGGTGTAGAATGCTTATGTGTGTATTCATATAGGCTATAAACTTTGTCTTATATTAACTATTCCCAATGCAAAACAGATCATTATTATTATTATTATTATTATTATTATTATTAGTATTAAAAAGTGAAGTATGAGGATATGGAAATATATTTCAGAACTTATTATATGCCAATATTAAATCAATTTGATGCTTTGAATGCTCAGAAACTGAATTGCCAATGAATATAAAGTTAGAAAATACAATGTAACACAGCTTCCGGTATAAGCCACGCCCACTTTCAATACAAATACAGATACAGATAATTTTGCTGGTTGAACAGATACAAATACAGATACAGATAATGACGTCTCTGCGCATCCCTAATATTTGTAAAAGGTAACCCCTTCCACAGTATCATTGTGAATAATGGTTTCTTTGGCCATGCCTCTGTCAAATCTAATAATCATCTCCTTAGAACAGTTCAAGAAATTATTATCATGCCAAGGAATAAAATCCAAAAGAGCATTTCCATGTTCTGATTCCGATCTATGGAGAAGGGAGAGCAATGTGGTATCATTAAATAATTTGTGTGATTTTAGACATCATTTTTTTTTTTTTTTTTTTATATACTTTATTAATCCCCGAGGGGAAATTCAATTTTACACTCTGTTGTCAATTACACACAGGTCCGAACACACACATGCACAAACTGGACCTATACATGCACTAAATGGAGAGATGTCAGAGTGGGCTGCCCATGACAGGCGCTCCGAGCAGTTGGGGGGTTCGGTGCCTTGCTCAGGGGCACCTCGGCAGTGCCCAGGAGGTGAACTGGCACCTCTCCAGCTACCAGTCCACGCTCCACATTTTTTGGTCCAGACGGGGACTTGAACAGGCGACCCTCCGGTTCCCAACCCAAGTCCCTATGGACTGAGCTACTGCCGCCCCAAATCATCATCATCATGCCAGTGTTGTGTCAAAACCTGTTTCTCCATCAATATGTTTCCCCGTACCTAAACCTGAACCAAACCCTCAGCCCTAACTGCCATCCCTAAACAAAAAAAAAACAGATGTGATGTGTAACACAACAGCATCTGCCTCTAATGTGACATACAACATACCCGTCGGCAATGCTTTATAAACAATAACAATGCAATAACACAACAATATAAATCATTTACCTCTCCTGTTATATGGCTGCTGATTTCTTAGTCTGCTTGGAAGGTAAAGAGCTCCTGGACCTTATTGTCTACCCAAACTGCAGACATTTTCAGTTGCTGTTCTTCTTTAAGTTAGTTGCCAACTGCTTCTAGCTGCTTTTTAAATCTCCCATTGATGGGTCCCACAAAACATTGTCAAAACGTCACACCTGTCCTGTCCATGATCAAGTCCTGCTGGCTGTCCTGTTAAGATGTTGATTTGGCAATGTTACTGCCTCCACTGATGGCTTAAAGTCGAGACACCTCTGTCCCCACACTCTGCTATCTACCTTTTATACAGAACGGCAAGGCAAAATAACTGTCTGAAATTCCAGCCTTGACCAAGCAGTGTAAAAGGGTGTAGTGTTAGTTCAGGCAGGACTCGTGTCAAGCTCAGCTCACATCCCAGCTACATCAGCTGATCTCAAGCAGCCCAATCAACTGATGGATCAGCTGATTGATGGAAAGGAGTCACATGATTCCTGTCTATGCAACTAATCGGCAAATCTCCGCCTTATCTGGCGCCCTATTTAAACTGCTCTGGCCTGCCAACTGTTGCTACTTCCTCTGCATGTTTTGCAACCCGCCTCCCCCCCAGCTCCTCCTTTTCATGTAGAGTTTGACTTACCAATGTCATTTCTGTTTGTCACTGATTCTTGCTGTGTTCTTTTCCCGGGGGGTCTTTGCTGCTGCTCTCTCTGCCTCAGGCTTTCCTCATATGCATGTGAAAGGGAAGAGAGGTGTGCTCTCTCCACCTTAGGCTTTCTGCATAGGCTTAGGAAAGGCAGAGAGGCCCTAACAGAACCATACTGTCAAATATAATACTGCAAAAGGAAATAAAGTTTTCTTTGACTAAAGTGGTCCTGACTGAACTTTCTTTAACTAGGTGAAGATAAGTATTGTCAGTGTAATGCTGCAGTAGATGGCGGTCGGCACACTCCCACTTTGGAGAAGCAGACGACAGTGCCAGGGCACAAAAGCAATGTAGCCTACAACTGCAGAGTGGTACATGAGCAACTGTGGGCGGGATCAGCAGTAAATTACATTTTAGCCACCTAAAAAAAGAGCCACCTGAAACAATCGATATCACCTTAAAGTGCAGATGAAACACTTAACACTATGGCTGTGGTTTGTTTGAATTTCATCTAAGGCAGTCAAAACTGATATCCACCTTGGGTTGCAAGAAAACTAGATTGTATTTCACTGTTTTTGCAGCCAGGTACAGCCATCTTTCAACAAACCAGCATGTTTAGTACTTTTTCCAGCTGGAGCAGGGCACGTAGTGGATTGACAACTTTGGCTGCGGTGCTGGCTGGTTTGGGTTGCGCTTCTCCCTCCTCCACTCTGATGGCCACTGGACCTGCTGCTGCTGCTGCTTGCAGAAGTTATGAAGTTGTGTTTTTCATTTTGGGACAAACTGGCTTGATGCACGGCTTGCCATCTTTTCTTCTCTTTTTCATGTCCCACTTTGGAGAAGCAGACAACAGTGCCAGGGCACAAAAGCAATGTAGCCTACAACTGGAGAGGCAGTGGTACATGAGCAACTGTGGGCGGGGTCAGCAGTGGCATTTTAGCCACCTAAAAAAAGAGCTAAAAATCTAGTTGGTGATGTCACTGTTTTGGTTTGTCTCTGTTGTCCACTTGTTCTACTACATACTATCATACATTAATATATACTTAGAACATATGCTACCACAATTACTGTTATTATTATATTATTACTAAAATTAATGTTACTGTAGCTACTGTCATTTCTGCTTGACCTGCTTTTCTCTCTGTCTCTGTCTCTTTATGTATCATTTTGTCATATGGATTACTGTAAATTTATTATGTTGATCTATTCTGTACACATGACATTTATTTCACATCTGTTCATTCTGGAAGAGGGATCCCTCCTCAGTTGCTTTTCCTGAGGTTTCTACCATTTTTTTCCCTGTTAAAGAGGTTTTCGTGGGAGTTTTTCCTTATCCGCTGCGAGGGTCAAAAGGACAGAGGGATGTCGTATGCTGTAAAGCCCTGTGAGGTAAATTGTGATTTGTGATATTGGGCTTATAAATAAATTGAATTGAATTGAACTGAGTTGTTATTTCAGGCAGGACTCGATGTCAAGCTCAGCTCACATCCCAGATATGTCAGCTGATCTCAGGCAGCCAAATCTAGTGATGGATCAGCTGATTCATGGTAGGGAGTGAGCTGACAGATCACGATAACCTCTCTATGCAACTAATTGGCAAAGCTTATTTAGGGTGCCCTATTTAAACTGCTTTGTCCTGTCTGCTGTTGCTGCTTCCTCCGCAAGCTGCTGTGCAACCTGCCTCAACCCCAGCTCTTCTTTTTTATGTTGTGTCTGACTTATCAATGTCATTTCTGTTTGTCACTGATGCTTGCTCTATTCTGCTTTCCCTGCCTTAGGCTTTCCATGTAGGTGCATGGAAGGGCAGGGCGTTGTGCTCTCTCTGCCTTAAAGCTTTCCACATAGGCGCATGGAAGGGTGAAGAGATGTGCCCTCTTCGCCGTAGGCTTTCTGGGTAGGCCTGAGGAGAGGCAGAGAGGCCCCAGAACAGAGCCATACCACCAAATGTAATACTGCAAATGGAAATAAAATTCTATTTGATTAAAGTGTTTCTGACTGAAGTCCAATATTAGGGTGAAGGGGAAATTATCCTGGTCACAAAGTGAGGAAAAAAAAACACCACAAGAGAGAAACGCAGTAACGGTAATCAGGTAAAGTTCTGTCTGTGTCTCCTCTCCAAGGTTGATGTCAGCAAGCATTGTTCTAGCTTGCAGTACATGACTGATAATTAAATTAATATTGAATTTAAATTGTTGATTAGTTGGGCATACTGTACTGGACAATATGAATAGACATCTCTCATATGAATAATAACCATCATGTATTCAGCCAAACCTTAGTGTAAACAGTATTTTATTTGGAAATGTATAAAAGGAAATTTGGGTGAAAATATTGTATTGAATAAATATTAATAGTTTTGTACCTCATTCTGTTCTGTATAGGTCTACTTTTTCTTTGATCGACAGATGGAGCAAACTGTATTTAAGGAGGTAGGATTGTAGTGGGAGGACTGGGGTTTTTTGTGTGAGTGGCAAATGGTTCACATAGCTCATGGGTCAGGTAGGAGGGCCTCTTACCAGAATTTTGCTTAGGGTGCCAGGGAGGTCAGGACCGGCTCTGCTTCGTCACACGGTTTTATATTATGCTGTTGCAGTTTTTCAACCTCAGGTAGCTCTCTCTTTTTTTCACTGCTTTGCATCCCTGACAAAGGCGCATTCACAGAAAACAAAATCATTACTATTAGAAAAAATAAGGTCGGGGCATAAAACTTCATCCACATCACACATCAAGTTGTATTGAGTTAGGCAGCACATTGGAAAGGCAGCTGGCAAAGTAGTGTAACAATATAGGAACTAGTGTTCAAAGTTCCACTAAATGTGTTATTAGTGTTCGAAGTGAGGGTAAACCAGAGAACATTCATTCAGTGTGGTACACAAGTGTATTAAGTGTTGTGTTTTCAGCGATGGTGCTTTAAGAGTCACTGTTAGTGTGTAAGAATTCAGAAAAAATAATATAAATGGTTTGTTACTTTTGTCTTGATTATGGCAGACAAACACAGCATAGTCCCCTGATTTTTATCAAGGTTATGATGTAACGTCATCTGCAGGTGAGTGGCACTCCTTCTATCTTGTGTGTGTGTTTGAGAGAGAGAGCCAGACAGAGAGAGAGAGAGAGAGAGGGGAAGAGAAGGTGGACTGCTGCATGCAGTGTCTCTGTCAGTTATTAATAGCTTAATCGGAATGCTTCTTCATCACTTTTTGACTAGGGCTGTACCTGATGCAGAATTATGTCAGTCAAATCAGATTTGCCGATTCGTTTTGTTTTGGGGTTTTTTCTGTGTTGTTTAGTCCACTCATGGAAAGTTAGCCAGTGTCAGTAGAAGGATTATTGCTATGTATGTGTATTTCCCTGTCGGATATACTAAGTCATTTTCACCTCAACCACGTTTACCAGGCTAACTGATGAAATTAACGTGAAACAGCATTATATAATTGCAGTACAGTGCATCAAGAGTTTTCAATAATCTCTTCTAATATTGTGCATATATCACCAAGTACCATTTTAGTTGTCAGATGGTTTTTGTGTGTAAAATGGCTGCAGGGAACACAAGTGTGTTGTCAGGCACACAGAGGGCACTGGAGACATTGTGGTACTCTGCTTCTCACCCAACACATCTTAACTACCTGCACATATGGACTGCATAAATCAGCAAAGACGTCAGGGTGCAATTCTTTTTATTGACATCCATCTTTAGATCTGACCTTTAAAAAAATGTCAGGTAGTGTCCTGTTTGATGAACTGAGCAGCAGCATGTTCAACCTTCTCTTTAGTTTGTGACCTCACGGCCCACCAAACAATAGGCTTTCTAACCTCAAGCTCACCTACAACCACCTCCATTTCTGTGTCAGGAATATCAGTTTTCTTGCTATTCCTCTCAGTCATCACCATGATTTACCATAAAGAACCACTGATCAGCCAGTTCATGTCTATGCATCAGCATTAATTAGGTGCCGTGCCTTGACCATTTATGGTTGAATGTGGGCGTGTAGAGGGCAGGATATGTAACTGGTCCACATGCAGACAATTCCAAGTTGATTTGAGATTTATAAAAGGAAATGTGTACTTGCAGGTGTACACATGGTTTTATAAATCAGAATTTTTTTTGGCATACCGACATTTCCTCATTTGTACGTACACAAACATGTAGTGTGGATTTTCCCAGAGTTTTATACATTAGGCCCCTGCTCTTTTTAGCATGCACTGTTGTTACTTTGGAAGATACTGATATTCAGTTCATAAAATGGACAGTCTCAACCACTGCTGAACAATATTTCACTGCATGCCTTAAATTCAGTAACTGCCCATAAATCGTTTCCAGGTAACTAATTGGTTCACCATTATACCCAAATGTGGGTTTTTTCCTTATGTGGAAACAGAATGAAGCTAAATGCTCCCACTTTTTTATACCACCTCTCTCACCAGCACCACCAACTTCATTTCCCTCCAGGACCACCTTTACTACTAACCCAAACTAAATTGTAACATTTAATGATTTCAGGCCTGCAGGCTGGGGTTAAGTCAGGGGATGGAGTCAAAAAGAAGCTGTTTGCTCAAGCAGTGGGAAGTTGGCCTGTTGAAGGATGTCAGGTCAAACAGCAGCTGACGGTATTAATAGCTGCTTCTCCTCACCATAATGACATGTAAATAAACAGAGAGATGGGTCTCAGCTGGAGGCTGACAGACAGAGCACCGCTGCAAACAGCACACAGCTAAGTCCTGAATGCATCACAGAAAGACAGTAACATGCCTACAAACATACAGACAGTGCAGTGGGAATATCTGTTTGTTCTGTGGAGAATACTTCCTTCGCAATATATTTACCACTCAGCAACAAGCTATAATAAACAATGTAAAATACAACAGTATTATTAGAGCTGTAAAATAGGCAATGTCAATAGACAACTAGTTAAGATAAGATAAGATAAGATAAAATATACTTTCAAGTATAAAAGAGAAAAAAAGATTGATAAATAAAAGATAAAATGAAAATAAAATTGCTATATCAAGATGAATAAAGTGACTAAAAATGGCAGACAAAGTGTTGAATAAAATAAAGTGTCAAATTGGTAGATTAAAGGACAACTTCGGTATTTTTCAACCTGGGCCCTATTTCCCCATGTGTATGTGTGCGTATGATTCATGGGTACCACTCTAAAATTGGTTCAGTATTGAGCCGCGAAACGAGCTAAAACGGTAATGGGGGCAAATGCGTCCGTATAAAAGTGCTTTTTTTCGCCACTGACCGGTTCAGGTCACCAGTGCTATCTCTGTAGATAGCATATTGTAGCGGCCCTGGGGCAGTGGTGACTGTGAATGAGTGGAGTCGGCTGTCAGTCAGTGTTGGAGCAGAAAGGCGGAAGGTGTCCCCGCTCGGTATTGTAAATGAGGATGTGTGTGTGAAGTGTGTGTTTTTTTGCCACTGACCGGTTCAGATCGCCAGTGCTATCTCTGTAAATAGCATGCTAACTTAGCCTTTCCCTTACCTCTGGGCTGTGTGATGTCACGAGCTTTGCTCCACTGTGTCTGTAGCTCTCTCTACTCGTGGGACAGCCGTTTTCTTGAGGAAGAGGTGTTTCGGGATGAGAAGTGAGCACTGCAGACCCGATGGTCTGCAAGGCGCAGTGTCTGGACAGGAGTGTTAGCATCCATTTGTAGCACAACTAGCCACAACTTCAGCATCTCGCCGTCCGACAAAGGCAGCCTGTGAAAGCTGTACGGGGTGTTGCACAACATCCTGTTCTTGCGTTCGGGAAAAAGGCCTGTTTATCTGAGCACTCCAAAAACTCCGGTAACACTCCAGGGGGTAGCACGTAAAAGACTCCGTCCTCTGACTCTTCTAGCGTAACACACACTTCACACACACATACTCATTTACATTACCAAGCGGGGACGCCTTCCGCCTTTCTGCTCCAACACTGACTGACAGCTGACTGCACTCATTCACACTCACCACTTCCCCAGGCAGTGGCTCGTTTCGCGGCTCAATACTGAGCCAATTTTAGAACGAGTGGTACCCATGAATCATAAGCACACATACAAATGGGGAAATAGGGCCCAGTTTGAAAAATACCGAAGTTGTCCTTTAAGTGTCATAAAGTGTCATGTTGATCAGATGCAATATAAGTCTGTTCAGAGCTGGATGTAGCTTAAGCCAAACTGCTGTTGTAAAGTCAAAAAGTTTTACAAGCTTATAAAAGACTGTGAGGGTCTGGTGCCGTTGGTTGGTTTCGGAGATGTCATTGGTTGCAATTACTAAACATCATAGGACATCTGAGGGATTTTATATATATATATGTGTGTGTGTATATATCATCTTATGTGCTGAACTGCCTCAGAAGCATCTTTGCACAACCTGAACTTGGGGTCCTGTCTGGTGTGGTAGACCCCTGCTTCTATTGATTTTGTACTATGTGCCTGCTCTATTCTAGTGCCAGCCACTAGTAAGATTCCTTGATGTCGGCCACTTCTTTTATCTATCGGTGGTAAATGCCATGCAGGGGCTTGACCTTCCATGATGGTTCATCCTCCTCTTCTGCATTCTCGGGTTTCTGCTGCCTGAGGTATTCACTTAGCAGCTCATCTTTGGGGACCATCTTCCTAATGTATTCCTAGGTTGTTTCATCCTGACAGTGGCTCTGATGCTCACCAGTCCTCGGCCCCCCTCGCTACGCTTAGTATACAGTCTCAGGGTGCTGGACTTGGGATGAAACCCTCCATGCATTGTGAGAAACTTCCTTGTCTTGATATCAGTGGCCTCTATCTCCTCCTTTGGCCAGATTATCATGCCAGCAGGGTATCTGATGACTGGCAGGGCATACGTGTTGATGGCTCGGGCCTTGTTCTTTCCATTCAGCAGACTTTTCAGGACCCGACTAACTCTTTGTGGGTGTTTGGCTGTGGCTGAGTTCCTTACGGCCTTCTCATGGTTCCCATTTGCCCAAGATATTTGTACCTGTCCTGAATATCTGCAATGCTGCCTTCTGGTAGTTCAACCTGTCAGTTCTGATCATCTCCAGCCTCCAGAGTTGTTTTCCACAGCCCTATTGAGTTCTTGATGAAGGCTCTTAGTGTCCCGTTGATGTTGTACATTTCAGTATCTATGTGTGTGGCACTGAGTCGTAGGCTTTCTTATAGTCAATCCAGGTGGTGCACAGGTTGCCCTGCCTGGTCTTGCAGTCTTGGGTGACTGCTCTATCAACCAGCTGGTTCTTGGCTCCCCTGGTATTACTACCAATTCCTTTCTGGGTCTTGCATTAGGCCATCTGCCTACTCATCTTAGCCGCTACGATGCCTGACCACTCTGGGTGGGTCCCATCCATCAGCAGCTGGTTCATTTGTGCTGCCAGGCGTTCATGGAGTGCAGTTAGTTTCTCTAGCCACTAGGTGTGGATCATGTTAGGGCCCAGTGTACCTGATACTGTTGGGATAGCAGTTGCCGTTTGTGGATGTTGGAACACTGGGCTAGGAGTTGTTTCTTTGTCAGCCTCGATGTTGGGGTTCAAAGCATCCATATATCCCACATCCTCTGCATCTCGCCCCTCTCACTGGGGTTACTTGTATAGTAGCACCCCAACAGTTCCACATTCTCTGCTCACATTCCCCAACACCTGATGCAGACCTTGTTGACCCGGGCGACGTCTGAGCCAGTATGACTCTTGTTTTTGCAGTTTTACACATCCTTAGGTAAGCACTATGGACCTTGCCTAAGAGTCCAGACTGGATATGTTACCTGCCCTGACTGGGATTCAAACCCCGGTTGCAAATACATACACACCTACACACACAATAAGTCTATCAATTGCCAGAAAAGGCCATGCTGTAAAAGTAGGTTTTAATACGAGATTTAAAAACGTGAACAGAGTCAGCTGCGAGAAGCTCAGTTATGTACTCCGGTGCAAGATCATCGAAAGCCCTGAGCTTAAAAACACTTTAAAATGGACTCTTAAAGAGAATGCAGGAAGCCAAAATAGGTGTGATGTGTGAGGATCATTTTGGTCAAAAGTCTAACTGCTGAATTCGGAACGATTTTGAGGTGTTGCGTAACTCGATTGTTTAGGCAGCTGAACAACAGCATGTGAGATTTATTTATTGTTATTGAAGGACAGAAGTGGCCTACATTTGGAGATATTCCTTAGCTGGTAAAAACAAAACTGGACTACATTGTTCACATGTTGCCCCAGGGTCAAATTTCTGTCCAGAATAACACCCAGATTTTATACACCTGATTTCATGTTAGGAGTGAGGGGACTGAGGAGTAGCTGAATTTGTTTTGAGATATGTTTAGGATGAGTAATGAGAACTTATGTCTTTTCTGAGTGAACTTTTAAGAAGCTTTTGGATATCCAGCTTTTTATGTCATATAGATAATGTTGAAACAAAAATTAAAGGTCTGGAGCTGGGCCAGAAAGCTCGCGACCTCGTTCCTTTCTTCTCGAACGGACTTTCGTTGTTGTCCATCAGATATCAAAAACTCAAATACTCCGAGGTAAAAAAATCACTGGAGACACGTAGAATCAGACGCAACTGAGTTTTATTGTGCATGCAGGCAACAAACACATCACAACTCAATGAGTCAAGCTCCGGAGCAAGACTGAAATTTCTTTGTTTGCGCACTCATTTTTATTGTGAAGATTTTCTGCTGAGTCGTCTCTTTCTTAATCCTTCCCGCTTGGCTCTGATCGTAACGATGTCACATTTCTGCTGAGTTTCCACTTTTTCTCCTTTCATCCTAAACCCCACCTCTTTACTTGTACTCGTAATGTTTTCCTGGACAATCTAAGACCACCTCCTCTTACCAGGGTCATATCAGGACAAGCTGTAATTCCCCTAACTTTCCACCAGTGTTTCTGAGCCCATCCTCATGCTATTTTTAGAAATGATACCTAGGTACTTCTCCACCACAATATTTAAGTGCTCAGTGAGTGTGTGTGTCATAAGAATACATAAAATAATAAACCAGTGTGTGACTTCTCAGTGCACAGAGTACATTGCTTCAACACGTATCTTTAAAGTTCAACTTAAAGGTACAGTATAAACACTTCAGTAAACATTACACTACAGTAACTATGAAGAGAATGATGTCAATTGATGTCAGAGGGTTTAAAAGACAAGTAGAGCTGTGTATCATCCGTGTAGCTATAGAAAGAGATATGATTAGAAAGATCTGTCCTGAATATTCTGTGCAATGCGGCTTACGAAAACCAGACTGAAATTTTTCAAATACACTGTTGTTGAGTGTCTGTTATAGTTGGTCCAGCACTATCTTTTATAGGTCTGTAGATACAAAGGTGAGTTTGGAGATAGGCTGGAAGTTTTTTAAGTCTGTGGGATCTGAACCAAGTCCCTTCAGCAGCAGTTTAACACAGGTAGTTTTAAAAAGATCAGGTACAACCCAAGAGGACGGCGATGGTCAGCAGTGCAGGGCCGAGTGACTGTATTGCGTCTTTAAACAGTTTCATTGGGGAAGATATCAAGGGGACTCAAGAAGGGATCCATAAGTGTAAGTCTTCATGGATCAGAATATGATCATGGCCTAGCACTGGATGAATTTGTTGATTGGCGTGACCAGTCTTTCCTCCACATTGATGTGTCTAAGACCAGTGAGATTTTTCATTGATTTTCGGAGGAGGCCCTGCCTTCCTACTCCTTGTGTGATCAAGGGGGAGCCTGTGGCAGTAGTGCAGCAGTATTTGTGCACTGTCTTAGATGACAAGTTGAATTTTGACATGAACACTGACAGCATCTGTAAGACGGCCAACCAATGCCTATTCTTTTTAAGGAATCAATGTACATAGGACAATTATGACATTGTTCTATTCTGTTTTTATTAGCGGTTCAAGCACCAAAGGGCTGAAACCCTATGGTTTTATTATTATTATTATTATAATTCAGCATATTGAAATAATATGCTCAGCATATTAATGGATTTTACTATTTAACCGTTGAGCCAATCATCACAAAACTTGTGGGAAATGTCTACATAAGTAACTGAATCCTACCCTGAAAGTTTGATTCAAATCAACCAATAGGGGACACTACATGTGCAAAAAGTTGATATCTCATAATCAGCCAGATAAATTTGTACGAAATATGGCTTACATCATCTAGGGTCATGTTTCGGTCGATGCACAATATTTAAAAAAAATTGTTGCTTAAAGGGGGCATGGCTTATTACATAAATCTAAATTTCAAGACATTTCATATTCTATACTTCAAAAAATGAAATAACTGCACTGCAACCTATAGTCAATTTAGATTTCCGTCACTCTATATTTTCAAGAATATGCTTAATTAATCAACACCTATATCCCCAAAAGTCATCATCTAAAATGCAACCACAACTGACACAGACATTTTTTGGATACTAGATGTCACAAGTTTAATTGGTGTTCAGACATCTATGACTTGTTGCCAAAGAACACTGCAATTTTGATGGAATCAGGTACTTTGCAGATCCAACCATTCTGGGACACTGTGGGTCCAGAAAAGGCAAATGCAGTATCTGCACTCGGTGCATTCTCTGTTGCTGACAATACTGGAAGGTCTGCAAGAGCTCACACGACACGACTTTCAAAATCTGCCGATCATTGTTTCACACTACATGACTGACCAGCAACAAAGGGGTCACACACTATAACATCCCTCACCAGGAGTAATCTTCTTCCTATTACTCAAAAGGATTCACAATAAGAAACACTGGAAGCTGAGATGGCACATTTTGACAAGTATAAGGCAGAGAGTAACAAGCTACCACCTGCAGAGGATGCACAGAAACAGCTTACTGATCGGGGAGCTACAATCCTGCTCACCATTATTGGCACCCATGAAGCTAAGTACGTAATGTGGAATATCTCCTAAAGAAAATTAATCAAGTGAAACAACTTTTTTCTATAGAGAACTCGTGTTGATACAAAAGAGCAAATGATAAACAACAATTTAAAACAATAAACAATGGGATGAAAAAACAGAAACATTTACAGCTTGCTGTGACACTGGTATTGGCACCCTTTGCTGTAAATCAGTATGGAAACACATTATGACTCACCTGTGGTAAATCACAAATGAGAATCACCTGTGATAAATTGTCTGTGCCCATGTGACATTAATTAGCCAATGAATGATGACTTCCGTGTTTTGAAAAGCCACCTGTTATTCCCTGTTCCTTTGTCACAATGGTGAAGACAAAGGAGCTGTCTGAGGACATCAGAAGTGCTATTATTAGCAAACACAAGACCTCCAAAGGGTATAAGGCCATCTCCAAAGACCTTGGTATCCCTGTTTCAACAGTGCGTAATGTTATTAAAAAGTTTGCCAAGCATGGAACTGTCAAGAACCTCCCTGAACGTGGGGGGAAGAGAAAAATTGATGAGAGAAGTCTTCGAAGGTTGGTGCGAATGGTGGAAAAAACACCATGTCAAACATCCAAGGACCTGAAGGCCAACCTGGACCAGTCTGGGGTCATGGTTTCAACAAGTACCATACACCGCACACTGAACCAAGCAGGGCTTTATGGGCGAAGGCCAAGGAAGACACCATTGCTGAGGAAAAGACATAAAAAGGAATGAATGATATTTGCCAAAGAGCACCTGGACAAACCACAATGCTTCTGGGAAAATGTTCTGTGGACAGATGAAACAAAAATAGTGGTTTTTGGCAATGCACACCAACAGTTTGTTTACAGACAGCGCAATGAAGCCTATAAGGAAAAGAACACCCTACCAACAGTTAAGCATGGTGGAGGATCCATACTGCTGTGGGGCTGCTTTGCTGTATCTGGTACTGGAGGCCTTGACCGTATCACAGGAATCATGAAATCAGAAAATTACCAAGAGATTTTAGAGCGAAATGTCCTACCCAGTGTAAGAAAACTTGGTTTGAGTCGAAAATCATGGGTCCTCCAGCAAGACAAAGACCCAAAGCACACATCCAAAAGCACGCAGGAATGGTTGAAAAGGAAAAAATGGACTGTTTTAAAATGGTCAGCAATAAGTCCTGATCTCAATCCGATTGAAAATCTTTGGGTGAGCTGAAATCTGCCATTGGGGAAAAGAACCCTGCAAACGTGAAGAGCTTGAACAAACTCCACAGGAAGAGTGGGAGAAAATACCAGCTGAGAAGTGCAAGAAGCTTATAGATGGCTACAAGAAACGTTTGGAGGCTGTCATCGCTGCCAAAGGGTGTGCAACCAAATATTAAAGAGGGGTGTTGTTATTGTCGCACATGCTGTTTTTTCCATTTCTCCTTTTAAATTACAATCTGTAAGTTGAAAAAACTATTTTCTTTGTTAAATTACTTTGGACCTCCAATTAAAAGATCCTGATATAAATTTGATACATTTCCATTTCTTTCTGAAGATATTGCAAAGGTTACGCAAAAAATGAAGGGGTGCCAATAATGGTGAGCAGGACTGTACATGTGCAAACTCGACTTTGGAGCCAGGCAAGCGTTCAGCAGCAGGTAGCTTTAAATCCTCTGCAAAATGGCTAAAGGCTAGTTGAGTTACCAACACCTTAGATGAAAAAAGGATGAATGAAACAGTGTACAAATTACATTTTTTTTGGTGATGTTTGTATCAGTTCTTTGTTTCAAGTCTCATCCAGCCAGGTCTCAGTTAGCATAGTCTCGCTCACCAGACCTTTCTCAAGAAAAGAAAGGTCTGGCTGCGCCGACTCTCACTTTAAGATTGGAGAAAAAAACGCCCCAGCTTTTTTTATTTCTTTCAACCAATCACAATCGTTCTTGGCGGTGCCACAGCAACGGTGCGCTTGCAAAAATATTGCAGGGGGGAAACAGGTTTTGGTGTAACACGCCCACAAAAATATCTCCTACAGGACGCGAACCATGGCAGAAAATGGCTACATCCCCGCAAGATCAAACACTGCAAAAGTTAGTAAAGGACGTTTATTGACTATGACAACCGGAGGTGGTAGGGCGGGACTTCAGCGGGTGGCTCGTTCCACCCAATGAGAGGCTGATCTAGGCAGCGAACTTCCGCCCACTCAGACTACAGTTAGCATAATACAATCAAATCAACAAGTTTGTTGTTGTATATAATGTCATTAACAATAAAGATTTTATTTGGTTAGGATCTGACATTCAGCAGTGCCAGCTCTAGAATGCAGGTGGCCACAGCTGTAGGAGCAGCTCCAGCAGAGACAGGAAACAGTGGGCGAAGGTGACTGGTGTTTGCTCCCAAACGACACCTGTCTGCAGTCGCATGCTGTCTACATGTTCTGTGAGTTATGATGACAGGGATGGAAAGGTAGTAAGAGCATTTCTGGTCCCAGCACCGCAGCCCCACGCAACCGAGGCAGTGGCCCATCCACACCGTCCCTGTTGTGGTCCATGGTGGTTGAAAAGGTGGAGTGAGTCGTCTTCCATTTCACCAAAGGGATCCGGGAAAAGAGGCATGGATAGCCTCTTTGAGTTCCTCGGCACCATGGTCCAAGGGATGTAGGGGTCCGCCGACAACTCGGAGGGAGGAGGGAACCAGCGGTCATCGGCGGTGTAGAAGTTTGTGGATGAGCTTCTACAGGGACAAAAGCTCAGATTTAAGGAAGGACAGTTTAACAGGAGCCATATTAGCGCCAACAGCACTGCTAACAAGCATTAGCAGTCCAGTCTCTCAAGCGGAGAACCCACAACTGCGAGGGGTGAGTACTGTCCGTACACCCAACAGAGAGCTCCGCTTCTGAAACCACACAATCGGGAATATCAGAGTAAAATCCAGCATCAGAATTCCATAAGATCCTTAGTAGAAATGCGACCGGCTAGCCTAGCCAGCAGGCTAAAAACAAACCTAGCTAAGCTAGCAGCCGTAGAGGCAGTCCAGTATCCAGCTAACAGTTACTGATCCAAAGGCAGATGAATGAAATCTTTACCTTGTTGGAACAGGCAGGTAAAGGATAGTCAGGATCTAAAAGTGTAGCATGTAGTGTAATAAAATTATGGGCCCAAAACTGGAAAAAAATGCTAAAACAAATTTTAAAAAATGCCAGTTTTCGGTAGAGCTGCAGACGGACAAACACAACGCCGGCACATACATTATCTTGATGTTATTTGTACTGTATGCACAACATTTTCTATTTCATCTCATTTTTAACCAAACCTCAACAAAATTTGACAATATACCTGAAATCAGCAGATGATGATATGAGATTTTTTTCAGAATTTTCATCACCAAAACTTAAACTGCTTTTGATATGTCATTGCTTTTTAAAGATATTGACCAATGAACTTCAGAGGGGGCATGGCTCAGCACATCATTCCACAACCTTTTGGACAATCATCATAAACCTTGAAAGCAATGTCTTAAGAGATAACAGGAACATATCCTGAAAGTTTAATTCAAATGGACCATGAGGGGGCACCACATATGCAAAAAATGGGCTTGGGATAATACAATCACACTAGAAATCAGAAAGTGACTGTCCAATGATTGCAAAACTTGCAGGGTATGTTAAATGATAATGATGAACCATGTGTGTTAAATTATTTCGAAATCGGTCAATAGGGGGCGCCACAAGTTCCAAGCAAGTGCAATGGTCTTTCTCAAAATTTGGCCATAAATCAATGAGGGTTTGTTCAAACATCAACAAACTCGGTCGACTTTTTTTAACTAAGCCATTAAAGCATGTCCCCAAAATGCTTCTGCAGTTAACCAATAGGAAGCAGCAGAGTTTTCACGGAACGCCATTTATCAGTGTTAATTTTTCTGTGATTAATTCATTGAAATTAACTCATTATTCTGACAGCCCTACTAAATACTATTTTAAGGTCAGGGTAAGATGTGGCCAATAGGAGTATGTTGACATAACTATGCCAAGTATTTTCAGTCACATATTTAAAAAAATAAACCTTAAGTTCTATGCTGCATATGGTCCTATTACTTTCTGAATGGTTGTTTCACTCAGTAACTGTGTGCTCAGTCAGTCCCTACTCTTCTCTGTAGCCTTAAACAGTCTGCAAACTTTTACCTTATTCCTGTCTGAATGTTTGTAACTAATTGCAGCTCTTTACCATTTCAGCATTTCTTTTTTTCATGTGAATACGTTTCCGAAAGTGAAGGGGACGCTGTGTCAAAGATGTTAAGAGATCTGAACAATAATGCACACCCTCAGGCCAATCACAACCAAGTCTTCACTGTGGTCATGGTACATGGGTTTGTAAAAAATTGATCACACAAATAAACAGCAGCTGTGAGTTTCAGGTTGCGGTGCGTTGCAGCCAGTCAACGCCTACATTTCATTCAAACTGCAGGAACCAGAAGGGCTTAACTCTTTTCTACCCACTCAGTCAGTCAGACAGCACCCTGGGCTCTGCTTGGTTTCCACTGAGGGAGGAGGAGAGGAGAGGAGAGGAGAACACTCTGAGTGATAAATAAAAAAAAAAATAAAAAAAACATCCTACAAACATTCCATCAGTGGGTATGATTTAAATTCCTCAGCTTTTCTGGCAGCTTTCTTGAGTAGGTCTTGTCTTTTATTTATTTATTTATCTGCAATAAAGCTCCTTGCTTTGCTTCTTGCCAAACTGAAGCAGCATCTGTTTTTCAGGCGATTTCTAATTAACATCTACCCCCCCTGCCCCCACTCTATTCCTCATTATGGGAATGATGTAAATATATGTGCTCATCCTTTTTGATTTGTTGACATTGGAGCGTGCCAGTTGACAGCGTGCCCAGTCAAAGGGCTTAGTACTGCAAATTTTAATAGCAGCTGAGACTAATATTAGGCACCAAACTCATTGACATTCAGGTGCAAACAGCCGTGTCAACACACTGTGAACTGGGGGGCTGCAGGAGGATGGGTGCAGAAATGGGGATGCTTTGTATCTTTTTGAGGGTAGGGCCTCTCTACTCAGGCTGCTGAATATAATTCAGCATATTTCCTCGTAGATTTCTTAAAATAGGTTGTTGATGTTAATGGCAGTGTATGTGATAGTGCTGCAGTGTGTGCGTGTGTGTGTGTGTGTGTGGGGTGGGGGGTGGGGGTGGGGGGTAGTTAGAGGAGGCCCCCCACATCCCTCCCATCCCACCTCCTTATCTCAGGCCGACAGTTGTCAGGAATCACGGGCAGAGGCCTGAGTTAGCGAGGCAGGCAGGCAGGCCCGGGGATATGGATCAAAGAGACAGAGCTGGAGAACCAAAGCAGCTCTGATCCCCCAACACTGAAACCCACTCTGTTCTATCCTTACTCGCCCGCTCTCTCTCTATCTCTCACCCTGACATCAAATAGCGAGCCAGAGAACTCCACCATTCCAAAGCAGGCTAAATCTTCCTCTCACAACAAACTGGAAAGGAAATGAAAACGCAAAAGGAGAAATATTTTCTTCTTTGCTCATGTGATGTATTGATGTGTTGGGGTCAGTGTGGGAAGTAATAGTTTCATCTTCAGTAGCAGGTCACTAAGTTGTCTGACCTAACAAAAACGGATTAGTGGTCCAGCATCATTAACTGCCTGACTGAAAAGAAAAACTACTCACCACTTAGAGGGCTAGAAAGCAAAACAGATTTATGACCCCCCCCCCTCCAAAAAAATGGTTTTAAAAAAGCTTTATTTTAGTAGGCTTTCTTTGGGGAGAAGGGGGGTTGTAACAACTCTGATGGTGAAGCTATGAAAAGGGTTTCTATTTACACATGCATTACCATCACAGGGATGGAATTTCATACTGTCATTTTGTCTTTCTGTCAATAAGACTTGGAATTGGGTGCACACTCCATCTCCACATGAAAGTCAGCCCCTAATTCTTTCCCATTCAATTTGAGAGGAGGAGGCGCAGAATTGGCTTGGGTGAATTACATTCCAAATGCAATATAGCTGTTAAAATTGAATTATTGCCTGTCAGACGTACAGCATATGGTCTCCCTGTAATTTTAAAGTGGAAATTCATCCTACATTGTTATCTCATGTAAATGCCTGGGAGCATGATGAAAGGGTCAGCGGCAGTGAACCTATAATGGAAAAGCTTCAGCTGAGACTTGGAGCCACTCAGGGTAGACTGAGAAGACAATAAACACAGAATGCAGCAGCATTCACTACAGATGCACTTCATGTCAGGAATGAATACACATTCAATCCAATGAATATACTGGAGCTACTGTGATTTAAATTTGATGGGATTCCTTCCACAGTCAACTGGTAATTGTCCTAAAATATAACAGTGGATGGTAACAGCAGCCTTGTCTCAAGCCCCAAAATCTACCTGAAATCTGTGCAAAATGATGCAGTCATCTCAAATTCAGATTTTGCTATTCAAAAGAAATGAAGCAGAGGGAAATTACAAACTACAATATATGAAGGAAAAGTTAAAGAGCAGCTCTGTTGTAATTGTTATTGTTATTATTTATCTATTTGAGTTTTTACACCATTCTGTAGTTTTACAGTGGTGTTTTTTTACGTAATCAAATCTGAAAATTTTAATTTTGGTCAAAGTACGTATGTTTTAGCCTCAAAGCCCTCAAGCCCTTTTGAAAACTTTTTCCCACAAGACCTGATGTAAGTTTCTGCATAGTGATGTTGCTCTATACAAACCCTCCTGCTGCTGTGGATGCCACTTTAGTTTGGTTCTGAAGTCACACAATATCACAAACGACTGAGGCCAAGGTGCACCAGCAGCATCTGTGTATTGTGAGGTAAAATTATCATTTCTATCAATAGAGTCTAGTGGCTTTGAAAGGGCTATATAACAGCTTCAGTTCCCCATCAGAAATGGTTGTCTGATGGCAAGAATCCGTGTATCATTCGTTCATTCGTTTTTCAAAATAAAACCAAATATGAAAAACCAAAATAATGACTTGTTTTTTCAATATTTGTTTCCAGAACCAAAATGAAAAAACGGATAACAACTCGTTTTACGATTTCAGGTTTAAATTGAAAATGGAAAAAACGGATAACGGGCTGGATTCGGGCCTTTCATACACAATATTTTCATCTCTCTTGAAGCCAAGTTTTTTTCTTTTGCAAGCACTGGTTTCTTGTTGGACCGGTCAGAGTGACAACTACATCCAGTTCATGGAAGCTAACGCTTTGGCTAACAACCGCTGCATGTGGAGGCTGCAAATTTGGAGAAATTGTTCGATATGAGGTAAGTTGTGCTAAGGTAACAATACGTGCCAGCTTATTGTTTGCTTCTATAGCTGACATGTAAGGGATAATGTATAGCTAGTGAGCCGGTGACTGTTGAAAAATAACTCCCGACAGGGGAATGGAACCCCGACGCGCAGCGGAGTTATTTTTCAACAGTCACCGGCTCATTATACATTATCCCGCTTAGCACATGGCTTACTTCTAAAACATTAAAATGTTACAACTGGCATCAATATTATTAAATTGCTGGCAGAGTGTATTGACAGAGGAGAGGCGTTCACCAGACAAACGGGAGCGGAGGAGAGGATTTTACTCCACTTCTCCCGGTCGGAGATGCTGGGTGCCCAGTAGCTGCGAAGGCTGCCCTCACATTTATGGCCAGTGACCGACATGATCTCCCTGCACTCCAGGCCAGCTTGGGAG
>NC_065519.1:36312508-36321396 GCF_006386435.1 Epinephelus moara
AGCCTTTTGGCACGAAACTGTCACTGCGCCAAGCTGGATCTGTCGACACCTCCCCCTGCTGCACCGCCACACCCATCTCAGCGCACCTAGGTCTGCCAAACTACCAAACTGAGCGTGCCTCGGGTTGCGCTGCTCGAAACTAGCTCTGCGCGGGGTTCGCCACCCTGCGCCACGCCGGGAAACTAGAGCCCTTAAAGTGGAGATGAAACACTGAACAATTTAACTGTTGTTTGTGTGATTTTTACCTCAGGCAAGATATAACACTGTAATCAATCTTGTGGGCCTTTTTCACTGTCACAATTGGCCATGTCGAGCCAGGCCATGCCACACTGATTTGCGTTTCCACTATCAGTTAAGACACGCCGTGCCACGCCGAGCTCTGCCAGAGATGGACCTTCTCCGGAGTAGATCCAAAAGCCAGGCCACCCGCCCCCCCCTCAAGTGGGTAGCGGTGAGGTCTCGCTGACTGCAGCCAACCCCAATGACCCCGCTTTTCCCTCAAACAAGCTGTGTGTGTTGCGAGACTCCACTCACTGTCTGCAGGAGAGCAGAGAGAAAGGTGTTTTTAAAAGTCTCTGTGTGTTCAGCTCTCAGTACTTTTGTAGCTTCTAACTGAATCTCTGTGGTTTGGTGTTTAGTTTCTCTCCTGTGTTCTGTTTTACTGTAGATATCTGCCTTATTTTACTGTTTCATATTCACTATCAGCTGTATTAGAAGTTGTGTGAAGTTGCTGCTCGAAAACTCAACATTTCCTTGTTTTGCAGATTCATAATAAAGGTTTATACATAACAAAATAACAGGAGACTTTTATTGTGATGAATCTATGGGAAATTGTTTATGCTAATTGTTTTTCACTGAATTAGCAGAACTTAGTTCGTGACTTTTATTCAATAAATACAAGTCTAATAATACCACAGGGAAGAAGAGTAAAAGCAGAAGACAACAGGCTCTTACTGCACCTCTGCAAACAGCTCACCTCCAACTCGTAAACTTCTTTAACCTGCCCTGCTGTATGATGTAAAAACACTTGCAGCAAAAATAATTTAGCTGTGGACCAGCCAGCTGCTTTGAAACATCATCACTCAAGATAAGCCATCATCAGGTAAAGACACACCTTCAAGCAGGTAGCCCTGTTGTAATCGAAATGCACGGCCCAAACCAAACCAAATCAAATCAAACCAAGCTAGCCAATGACTGTTAAAAGGGGATATTGATATCAACCTAGATTTTCTGGAAAACTAGCAAATCATTTCACCAGCAGGGCACAGCACTCTTACAAGATACCTGGTGACATCACTGGGGTTGTTGTTTACTATGAACGCTGAGTACAACACTGTACTTCAGACTACTTCAACTACTTTTTAAAATCAGGTTGACAACCCACATAAAAACTTTTCCATACCAAATGTTTTAATGTTATTATGTCGCAGCTAACTTAGCTTACATTAGCCTGACCCTTGTCACATCCCACAAGCCTCCTTATATCATGATCAACATCATTCCCACATATAGACGCAGAGTCAACTGCAACTGTTCTGCATCATGAAACATCAGTAAAATAAACAAACTGCATAACTGGTCATCAGAAGAACGATTAGTGAGCTGAGTGTCACCTGAATTTGAGTGGCCCGGTTAGCTGGTGGTTGCAGTTTGGTTCAATGTTTGTATGCCCATGCTCTTCTTTGTGTGCATAATAGACCATTATCCTTGACATGACGACACCACCAAGATCTTACTGACTCTTCAGTAAAATTTTGGAAATGACGAGCTCCCTCCTCAGCAACATAATTAGCTTATAGCATTAGGCTGGTTAATGATGTTAGCTTCATCTTAGATCATTAACCAAGAGTTTTAATCAGTTTACTCCCTACCACTTTCGTAATGGCTTCTCTTCTAATATTGTTTATCCATAAGTAATCGAATACTCCAATTCTTCCATCAAAAAGGTGGACCTGCACCCTGTGCATGCATCACCACCGAGGGACATTGGCAATGGAACCTGTGTCCCATCTCTTGGGCACTCCATGATTTCATGTAAATTTGTGCACTACTCAAATAAAAACATCTCTTACACTGGCTGTAAAAAACAGAAAATAAAACAACCATCAAAGGATGAAACATGCTATTTAGTACCAAATTTACCAAGCCTAGCTCAACAACTCCTACTGGCGAACAATTCAGTTCAGTTAATTTCAATTCAGTTCAGTTCAGTTCAGTTCAGTTCAGTTCAGTTCAGTTCAGTTCAATTCAATTCAATTCAATTCAATTCAATTCAATTTTATTTTATTTTATTTATCAAGCCCAATATCACAAATCACAATTTGCATCAGAGGGCTTTACACCATATGACATCCCTCTGTTCTTTGGACCCAGCAGATAAGAAAAAAAAAACCACCAAAAAAAAAAAAATGGTAGAAACCTCAGGAAGAGCAACTGAGGAGGGATCCCTCTTCCAGAATGAACAGACATGCAATAGATGTGTGTGAACACAACAGATCAACATAATAAATTTACAGTAATCCATATAACAAAATGATACATAAAGAGAGACAGTGACAGAGAGAAAAGCAGGGCAAGCAGAAATGACAGTAGCTACAATAATATTAATTTTAGTAATAATAATAAAATAATAATAATAACAGTAATTATGGTACCATATGTTCTGTAAGGGATAATGTATAATGAGCCGGTGAATACTGGGAAAATAACTCCCGACAGGGGAATAGAATTTCATTCCCCTGAAGGGAGTTATTTTCCCAGTATTCACCGGCTTATTATACATTATCCCGCTTATTACACGGCTAATTATCAGTTAAATAAATAATGTTGTCTGCCTCTGCGAAGTGCATTAAAACCGACCGGATTCCACAACTTTTGGCGAAAGTTTTGTACTCACCCAGGCTTAGTGGACTGAACCGAGGCATAAAACTCGCGTAAAATGTCATTAAGCATGACTGCCGAGTGTGTATTCAATTCCGGGTTCTTTTGTTTTTGGCAGAGAAAGTCCGTAGGTATTCTTTTTCTTCAGCGGCATCCGTTAAAATCAGCCACTTCTGTTTGTTTTTTCCCTCGGAAGTTGTTTGACAGCTGCAGTGTTGCAGGGCAGCATCCCTAGCAACGCTGGGCTACATAGCAACTGTGTGTAATGACCGTTGCTACTAGCAGCGGTCATTACACAGTAATATCAGACCGCAGAATGCCGCTACTGACCAATCAGAATACAGCATTTAATAGAGCCGTGTAATAAAAGAATATATTAATGTATGATAGTATGTAGTAGAACAAGTGGACAACAGAGACAAACCAACCCAGTGATGTCACCAACTAGCTTGTTGAAAGATGGCTGCACCCGGCTGCAAAAACAGTGAAATACAATCTAGTTTTCTTGCAGACCAAGGTGGATATCAATTTTGACTGCCTTGGATGAAATTCAAACCGCAGTCATAGTGTTAAGTGTTTCAGATTTTATTTATTCATAGAATGTAGAACACAGCAACAGGTTGATTTAGAGCAGCTACTTTCAAATCTCCTAAACTAACTAAGCTATTGTCATGTGATGCACCGGGCCCAATTAGGAGTAATAACAACAATGGTGACCATCAAAGTCAAGATAGATGCTACTCTCATAACTATTTTAATTCGACACAGCCTCGTAAAATCGCCCAACATGGTTGTTTGTTTATACTTCACTGCTCCACTCTTAAAACCCCTGCAACACATAGCAAGCAACGCAACGCATAGCAACGCATTAGTGTGGACTTAAAGATTAGATTTAGGCAGATGTGTTGGTCTCTAGTGTTTGGTTAGGGGAAAATTGAATTGAATCCCCCTCCCCCACAGATATCAGCTGGAGTAAACATAAACATAACATAAACACATTAGCATTAGCTTGCTACTTTGTGTAAGCTAGGTCTCTGGTAAAGTTTGATTTATGGTAGGGAACTCAAGACTTTTGATAAGTGTCACTCAACAGAAGTTAAACAGTCTCATGTCGTTTTCAACTTATGCTTCAGAGAAAAGGTTTTAGTGGTCTCCATGATAACCCCCCGCAGAGACCCTCTGTGTTTTTTTAGACTAGTCTTTTGTCTGTCGCGATCTTGTGAAGCATAATCCACAAAGATAGCTTTTTATAATGTTAGTGTTATTATACAAATATCCTGCTGTTTATGTTCTTAACATATTAACTGTTTTCTACATTGATTGATCAGGTGCCAGTTTGTCTGTGAGCAGTGGATTCCTCTCATCCCTATGGTGGGCTAGGAATTAAAATCTATGAATCATAAACACAAACACTGTTGATTTCTTCCTGTGGAACTGACATGAAAACTATTTTGGTTAAGTAAATGTCTATTGTTAGTCAGCCTGGTGAAGGCAGTTTGACAGGCAGCCATCATCTCAGCCCCCAGGAGCTGCTGCTGACAGATGGCTGCCTCAGAGACACTGAGAGCAGATTGATTAAAAACTACTTTCTCCACTGCAACATAATTTAACTCAAATGTCAATTCTATATTCATCACTGGGCTGTTAAGTTTATTAAAAGATAAGGTAACATTAGAAAACAATCTACCGTTGATGTAATTAACAGTTTAGAACACTTGTAAACGTGACACCTATAGTTAAAAGTCTGAGCGATGTTATACTCTACAGTATATGGAATGCCTCTTGTCCAGTCAAATTACTTGGTCATAACTGTTGTACAATCTATAATATCATCAAAAGATTGAGATTGTGCACATAAGGGGAAAGGCTGAAAAGCAACATTGAATGCTCATGATCTCTCACTGGCACTGCATTAAAAACCAGCATGACTGGATAAGAGACATATGTACATGGGCTCAGGAACACTTTGGAAAACCATTGTCAGTAAACACAGTTCATCTCTGCATCTACAAATGCAAGGTAAGACTATACCATATATCGACAACAGATACACTGCTGACTTCTCTGGGTGCGAGCTTATCTGAGATAGACTGACACAAAGTGGAAAAGTGTGCTGTGGTCTGAGTCCATATTTCAAAGTGTTTTTGGAAATCCTCGAGGCTACAGGAAAAGACCATACAGGTTGTTACCAGCCTAAAGTTCAAAAGTCAACATCTGTGCTGCTATGGGGGTGTTTTAGTTTCCATGTCATCATTGGTAACTTGCACATCTGTGAAAGCACCATGAATGCTGAAAGGTACATACAGGTTTTGGAGCAACATCTGCTGCCATTCAGATGACGTTGTGACGAGTTTATCAGGTTGAACATTTAATATCTTGTCTTTGGACTGTAATCATCATTCAGAAAGGGAAACCAGAATACTGTCTTGACACTAATTAGCCAGTAAGCATATTATCAACAGAATCCAATGTTGAAAGAAAGAACAGAGCGTATTTACCATGCACCAGTGAACGATAACAAACCATCACGAAACGTTTCTGCTAAAGATGACCTTATATGGCTCTGATTGATTGTTGTTGTCGAGACTAGTGAATGCCATTCAAGGCAGTTGAAAGAGGAGGAGAGAAATTATTTTTTCACATAATATCTGTTTCATATACTGTACTTTTTTCAGAATAGTTTATGTATAAATAACAGAAAGTTGATTGCAATCATTTTGTTCAAAGCGTTCTCTGTAGCCACACAGGTTTATCTGGTCAAACAAAAATTAAACAGATCTGACTCAATCATATTCACCACTGGTCTAGTAACCAGTTCACAGAGAATAGTCTTTTTTCTTTCTATCAAACCAAATGTCACACACAGACAGAAGGACTACAGGATATGATACTTTGATAACAGCTACAATTCATAAGAGCAGCCTGCACTGACAGCAAAATCTGTTAATTAATTACAAAATGAGACACGCCGTCTGAAATTAATGATCACAGTCATTAGTCAGCGAGATTATTTCTTTTCTAAATTTCCCCCTGAAGATTGGAAAGGATTTTCTCTTCAAATGAACATCTTTGTGGTTAAAAGTTCAAGCCAGAATCCTTTAGGAGTCATGGGGCTGAATATTGTAGTTAATTGCACAGTCTCAGGAATGGGGGATAAAATTAATTAGGGGTTCAAGCTATTGTTTTTGTGCTTGTTTATTATTAGGGGTTAAAGCCTGAAGGGCTGAAACCCCATTGTTTTGGAATGATTTGTTATTAGGTCTCAAGCATGACTGTGCCAAGGCCCAACGTTCTCTGGCACTGAAATTACCAGGAACCTATAGTTTAGGGCCGGAGCACCCTATGAGATCCTATTGAAACTGAAGGAATAACTACCATAATTGTTATTATTATTATTATTATCATTATTCAGAAATGTTTTTGCGAATTCATGTGAGACAGTACATCATAGAGAAATGTCATTCTCACCAATGATTGAAAGTTATTTGCAAATGGTACTCAAAAAAATATAATGCCAGTAGGCCAGATGGGGGCGCTATAATTAAAGTTGAAGAAATTTTGGTTTGAAAGGCCACAACCCTTGAAATTCAACACACATGTTCAGGAGCATGGGTTTTACGGAAATCTTAAGATCCCTCAAGGTCCGCCCACTAGACTGTCTGCCATATTGAATTGTTTGAAAAACACATTTTTGACATCTCCTAAGATGTAGGTCTGATTTTTTTCCAAATTTTCCGAGGGCCATCATGGGATAAAGCTCTTCACAAGTTATCAAAAGCTTTTTGATATGTTATTGCGTTTTGATGATATTGACCAATTAACTTTAGAGCGGGTGTGACTCAGCACATTAATGGATTTTACTCCTTAACCATTGAGCCAATCATCAAAAAACTTGTAGGAAACATCTACATAAGTAACCGAATCATACCCTGAAAGTTTGATTCAAATGATTCAGTTGGCACTACACATGCAAAAAGTAGATATCTCATAATTAGTCAGAGATATTTGTACCAAATATGGTTTACATCATCTAGGGTCATGTCTCATTGCTTAAAAAGGACATGGCATAACATTAAATCTAAATTTCAAGACATTTCACATTCTATACTTCAAAAAATCAAAATAAATCACCAGTGTGTCATACACAGCTGAAATTTTTTCAGCACATCCACTGAATTGTGACAACACTTTGCTTGACAAAATGTATTGTCAATTCAGAAGTATGTCATGCTATATTTTTAAGAATGTGCAAAATGAATTAACACCTATATCTCCAAAAGTTTTCGTCTAAATTCAACCATAATTGACACAGAAATTCTTTAGATACTAAATGTCAAATGTATTAAATGGTGTTCAGATGGGTTTAAGGGTTAGCTCACAGTGATGTTCATTATCTTGTAAATTTGTACTGTATGCACATTTTCTATTTCAATTCATTTTTAACCAAACCTCACCAAAATATTTGACAATATACATGACATCAGCAGAATGATATGATATTTTTTCAGAATTTCATCACCAAAACTTAACTCAACAACCTTTTGGTCAATCATCTCAAACATAGCAAGCAATGTCCAAAGAGGTTCCAGGAACACATCCTGAAAGTTTCATTCAAATTGACCACTAGGGGGCACCACAAATGCAAAAAAATGGGCCTGGATTGTCCAATCATTACAAAACTTGCAGGGTATGTTAAATGATGGACCATATTTGTTAAATCATCTTGAAATTGGTCAATAGGGGGCACCACCAGTTCCAAACAAGTGCAATGGTCTTTCTCAAAATTTGGCCATAAATGATCAAACATCAACAAACTTGG
This sequence comes from Epinephelus moara, assembly GCF_006386435.1. Lineage (NCBI taxonomy): Eukaryota > Metazoa > Chordata > Actinopteri > Perciformes > Serranidae > Epinephelus > Epinephelus moara. Next base: position 36,320,208 of record NC_065519.1, read on the forward strand.
TAGACTTTTTAACTAAGCAATTAAATGTCCCCAAAATGTTTCTGCAGTTGACCAACAGGAAGCAACAGAGTTTCCAAAGAAGAGCATGGCCCAGTAGCGAGTTGGACATTAATGAATAAGCATCTGTCTGATTGTCATAAAACCTGTTGTTTACCTTTAACATAGGTGTCATAAACTGTCAAAGGTCTTCATCTTACCTAGCTTCCAACTTCCATGCTGGCTTGAACCCCGGAATTGCCGCTCACGACCATATTTATTATTACTACTATTACTATTATTATTATTACAATTTTCAGAGCTCAAGCCAGGGCCCGATCAGCCAGAGGTCCAAGAAAATGCAATTTTGTCCAGTCAAGTCCAGTTCAATGTACTTGACAAAAGCCTTAAGAACCATTAAACCCAGTTCAGACAAACGACTCCTCAACAAGATGAGTTGAAATTTGCAGCTACTTGCAATTCTCTGCAATGTTCTGAAAACCTGGCAGTTTACACAAATGCGACTAGATGCCTTCTTAAAGGGCCAGTGTGTTTGGCATGGTTTATTGTCAAATCTGAATCTGAATCTGAATATTCTACCCATTAATATGTTTATACAAGTGTATAATCGCTATAAAATAAAATTTGTTTGGTTTTCGTAGCCTTATAATTATGCTTTTATATATGAATATAGCAAGGGCCTTGCTTTAGAGAGGTCGCCATCTTGCGCTGCCATGTATGTACGGCAGACCGAGCGGACAATCCAGCCAGCCAGAGAACGCGTTTCGCGTGTATAAATGAACCAACGAAGACAGCGGAAGGAAGGAAGAAGGAGGTGGAAACAACAGAGAGTGTTCGTAGTTCGTCGATAGAGAGTAGTGAAAAGTTTTTTTAGTTATAAAGTTTGCGAATGGACCACACTTACCACGCAACAGGAGAGAAACCAAACCGTCATCTGTGAGGAAAAGAAGACGCAACTTCACTCCTTGTGATGCACTCACTCACTCATGCGCTTTTCCTCCTGATGATATATCTCCCCAACGATGGTAGCAGTAGCACCGAATCCCATTCTGTGCATTCAGCCTCTCTTCTCGCCCGCTCAGCATCAAACACATGGAGTTCCTCATCTGTATGCTCCGGCTCAAACGGGTATGGCTCTGGGTCTGTGTCCGCTACAAGAAACTCTTCAAAATCTCGCTCAAAGTCGTCCATT
>NC_065519.1:36321529-36324549 GCF_006386435.1 Epinephelus moara
AACTCGTGCGCAAGGCTTTTTGTCCCTATGAGGCCACTGTCATTTACCCGACGGGAGGGGTGAGCGAGTGAGCCCTGCAATCTAGAATTTGACCACTGATGTCACTGTTTTCAACCCATTTTACACACTGGCCCTTTAAAATATGAATGAGGATAGTTACAGTGAGATACCTGCTACAGTTCCATTTCCAGTAGTGATGAAACAGCAAAAAAAAAAAAAGAAAAAAAAAACAGAAAAGAAACAGTGGCAGGACTGTGAATGTGACAGAATTGCTGAGAATTGGGCTCAGCAGAAAGGGAAAGCCACAAATTTGTGCTGAAAGTTTCATTCAAATGGACCAGTGAGGTGGCATCCCAAATGCAAAAAAATGGGCATGGAATGAAACCTGTCAGTTATTAGGGGTTTAAGCCTGAGGGACTGAAACACTATTATTGTTTTTGTGCTGTCTTATTATTATAGTTGTTGTTTTTGTTATCATTATTATTATTATTGTTATTTATAATAATAATTATAATAATAAATTATTATTATTTATTTATTTTTTTCTTCGGAAATGCTCTACAAATATAACGGGTCCATGTCATTGGTCCAACAGCCCATTGGTCCGACATCCCATTAGTCCGCGGTGCTGAATGCAGCCCATTGGTCCGACATCCCATTAGTCCGCGGTGCTGAATGGCTCCCGGCGGGCGTATTTCTACGTTGATGGTGCGCCGCGACCGGCTCTGGGTCAGCTGGGAAAGGCTTGAGGCGAAGCAGGCTCACGGCTTATGTGTTTGCCACTTTCTTTTTCATTTTAACCCACACCATGATCTTTTCCTAACCCTAACCAAGTGGTTTTTGTGCCTAAACCTTAACCACAGGGCATCGTGATGATTTCGGAACGGACATCGGAACAATGGGTTTAATATGGTCGGAACAATGGGATGTCGGACCAGTGGGCAGTTCCCAAATATAACGCCAACTAGCCAGTGGCACCATAGTTAAGGCCCAATTATTCCATTTTGGAAAGGCCATGCCCCTCACATTATTAGTCCATTGACTTGAAATTCAATATGCAAGTTCAGCTCAATGTGCCCTATAAAAAAGCCTCAAGGTCCATTAAAGTCCGCCTGACTAGATTTTCAGGCATTTTGAATTAATAAAATAAAATTAAAAAACTGAAAATTAAAAAAACAAACAAAAAAAACACGTGACCACAAGGGATGACAAGGTAGCTCTCTCCTGCAAGTGTCGGACCCTTTAAGTTAATATTTCACCTCTTAATATCAACAATAGTCCACGCAACTACGGTAAAGGGTATATGAAATTAGGGATGTCACGATTACTTGATTTCACTATTAACCACAATTTTAAACGCCACGGTTAATTATTCGTAAAGATTCCTCAACACCGTCACTCTCCAAAGATTATGCCGGGACGTGGAACCATATACAGTAGGTCAGTGCAACTCGCACGGAATGAAAACAAAGTTACAAAAGCGGCATCTCCGAGTGATGAAGTATGGATGAAGAAGACTCCCCCCCCCCCCCCAAAAAAAAACCGGATAAAGTCAGCCGTGTGGTATCATTTTGGCTATTGCAAAATGACCAAGGGGTCATTGTTGACGACGGCTTTCCAGTTTATAAAACATGCCGCAAAAAATCGCGGCCAAAGGATCAAACACGAGCAACATGATACAACACCTGCGGGACAACCACCCGGCTTTACATGCGCAAGTAAAGGTAAATGCACAATAACTGGGTTAAAATACGTTAATCTCAGTTGGCAGTTGGGCTTACAGTGCAACGTGACAAGCTAAGGCACATCTCAAAAACTTTTTTGATGGATAGTTTTGCAGTTTGTGTGTGCAGACAGCATAAGGTTGTAATGGTTTTGGGTTCGTGTAACTCTTTGGAGTGAGACGACAAGCAGAAACTCACGTCCACACAAGTGTGGGATTTCACAAATGCTCGTCGTTTATTTTTACATCAACTTAATAACACTCCAAGCTTACCAAGCCCGGTTGTACGGCTACTACATTTTCATACATGAACCAAATAGTCGCCACACGTACTTAAAACCATCACTGTTGTGTTGAGAGATAAAAGAAAAAGCAGGAGCACATAAGTATATGTCCGACCAGCGTTGGGTGCGCTCAACAGACTCAAATCATAACAGGCGTTGCTTGATGACATTGCTGCTAGGCGACACAGTATACACCATGCTAAAGGCACATTTCATATATTCGACTGTTACAAGTTCAAATCCTTTTAAGTCGTCAGACTGTTTCAGTGTCAGTGTGCAATGTGGAAGATATACGTAATGTCTTCTCAAGGTCCTCAGTCAGTGAACATTTAGCATTAGTATTACCTCCTTTTGCTTCCTCCCATCTGTGTTGAGTAAATGTTGGACTTGTCCTTCCAGCACGATGTCTGTTTGATTTATTAACACTGCACGAGATATGCTCTCAATTTATTTGTGTAATTGTAATTTAAAGAGAACAAAAAGACACGCACATCTTAGAAAAAACTTAGACTGCTGGACCACAAAGAGGCATGTAGTAAAAGTAGAGTCCGCACACCACTTTTTGGTTACTTTTCTTTGTTGCTATATTATTTTTGTTATGTTGGCATGGAAATAAATGAAACTTAAAGATCTATAAGGAGTGTTCATGTGATTTTACACATTTATAGTGTGAAATTAATTAATGCATAATAATCGTAAAACCGTGATTATTTCTCTGACAATAATCGTACCAAGAAAATCTATAATCGTGACATCCCTATTTGTTGCTATATTATTTTTGTTATGTTGGCATGGAAATAAATGAAACTTAAAGGGCCAGTGTGTAATATTTGGTATGGTTTATTGTCAATCTGAATCTGAATCTGAATATTCTACCCATTGATATGTTTATACAAGTGTATAATCGCTATAAAATAAAATTCATTTGGTTTTCGTAGCCTTATAATTATGCTTTTATATATATATATATATATATATATATATAGCAAGGGCCTTGCTTTAGAGAGGTCGCC
>NC_065519.1:36324853-36336223 GCF_006386435.1 Epinephelus moara
CCGAACGCTCCTCTGGTCTCCTGCTCGTGAGGGATTTATTACAATATCGTAACATGGTTTAGATTTCTAAATAAATATTCACCTCATCGCTAGATAGACCTACTCCTGAAAAACTCGTGCGCAAGGCTTTTTGTCCCTATGAGGCCACCGTCATTTACCCGACGGGAGGGGTGAGTGAGTGAGCCATGGAGTGAGCCCTGCAATCTAGAATTTGACCACTGATATCACTGTTTTCAACCCATTTTACACACTGGCCTTTTAAAGACCTATAAGGAGTGTTCATGTGATTTTACACATTTATAGTGTGAAATTAATTAATGCATAATAATCGTGATAATCGTAAAACCGTGATTATTTCTCTGACAATAATCGTACCAAGAAAATCTATAATCGTGACATCCCTATATGAAATATAGAAGTTTGAATGTCAGGTGTTGGAAGACGCAAAGACACAAGACAAGCAGCAAAGGAACATGAAATTGGTTGGCGTGCCACCAAACAAGTCATGGCAGACAAAGAAATGCCAAGCTGGGCCCAACACCTAATCACAGAGGTCTTGAATCTTAAAGATTCATTCAAACATAGTTTTGATGAATTGAATGAGTTGATCAATGGACTGAAAAAAGACACACAGGCCATTTTGAACAGACTATCTAACACAGAGAAGCCTATTGGTGCAGTGGAGGATCAGATGGCCATGGAGCATAAAACTTTAAATGTTCTATATGATATATATTCTGCGGATGCTGAGGTGGACCGACAGGCAGAACATCCTTAGAGCTGTGGGGAGGAAAAAGGAGCTAACCTGGAAAGGAAAGCTGTTTTCAGTTTTCCAGGATCTACCCGTGGATATTAAGAAGCAGCGGGCTGAGTTTGCCGACATCAAGAAAAACCTGCGGGGCACAGCAATACGATATGGTATACTGTATCCCGCCAGGCTGATCATCACCATAAAATCATCTACAACAACTCTATGGATGCAAAGGATCTGGACATGGACTTGAGGATCAGGCTTCCTGCTATCTTTCATTAACTTGGACCAAATGAGGTATGACACACCAGACATAGTTAGACCACACGCAATATAAACTATTGGTGTGTTTCATGCAACTTTGGGCTCATTTATGCTCCCTTTACGTATGAAAATGTACACGTCCGTTTCAAACGATGTTACCGTCACTGCCCACATACTTCCATGCACCCTTTACATTGGCATGGATGTTAACCAATATATCCACCAGGAGGCAGCCCAGTGTCAAAAGTTTATGACAACAACAAACTCAAAAACAAACATGGTGACTGTGGAGGAGATATTGATAATGTACCTCTTGCATAAAAGACAAAAACAGAGGCAGCGTTGTAGGAGGCGGTGGTCGGTGAGGCCGTTAAATACATCGCGACTAGAGGACGGAGAATTCTTTCCTTTAGTACTGCCGATGAGAGAAATTGAATTGTTATTTCTTCTTCGTGTCTCACTAGAGCTACGTATCGGGTAGTGACAGCAACACTGCCCCCACGGTTCCCGGTGGTACTGCTCCGTTTGGCCCGTATCCGTAAGCTTTATGGAAATGTGCAGAAATACGGACGAAATGAACGCGGAGCACGGACAGAAGGCTCCGTCCCTATCCGGATCCGTATTTAACATTGAGCATAAATGAGCCCTTTGTTGAGGATTGTTAATGGGATTTTGTGTTTCCCAGGTGGCTTTTTAGTTGACCATGACAAGTAATTTGTTTTCATAATTCTGGGAGGCACCGGATCCAGTATTTAGTTTAAGGTCAGGGTCTGAACAGTGCGGAGTGCCATGCGTAACAGTGTGTTCTCAGTCAGGAGATAGACTTTCTTCTATCCCTTTTTGTTTGTTTGTTTTTTGTTGTTGTTGTTGCTGTTTTTGTTATCTGTGCATGCCTTTTGGCTCACTATGTGTTGTTTGTGTGTATTTTGTGTTTACTTTCCTTCTATGTTGGTGCAGAACATTACAAACTCCAGGATACATCTTTGTTCCTGATATATATACATATTTTTTCCTTTCATCAAAGTAACAATATGCAATCATATTTCTTAATAAAACAAAGAGTTATAAAATCATTACTCATTTGAAATCCCTGGAGTGTGATGTGGCAATGTTATACATCTGAAAGATGCTGAATCTGTTAAACTGAGGACAGAGATGTGTTGGCCAAGTTTATTCAGCACCAGGTACTGGGGCCTCTAGGGGCATCAGTATCTTCATAGCAAAACAATTATCATTTAGACTTTCCAAAACTGTCACTGATAAAGAGGGTAGGTATATTATCATATCTGGTCTTATACAAAATAAAAAATGCACTCTAGTGAATGTCTATGCCCCTAATTTAGGACAAGCTGAATTTCTGTCCAGGTTGAATGTGATCCTTTCTCAATTCACTGCAGATCCAATATTTATGGGAGGAGACCTCAACCTGGTCGGTGGCCCGGTAGTGGATAGATCTGGCCGCCCTCTTGTATCTGATGCTGCACTTTCAGCAGCAGTGAAAGAGTTACAGACCTCTCTGGTTTTGTCTGACATTTGGCGTATTGTATATCCACATGTCCGAGAATATACATTTTATTCTAATGCCCATAACTCCTATTCTAGGATTGATTATCTACTTTTATCCCTTTCTGTGATTGAGAATGTTATCGACTGTAAAATTCATAATATTATTAATTCAGATCATGCCCCCATTTCAGTCCTCCTTTCTTTATCTGCAAACAATCTTAAATGTAAATTATGGAGATTTAATAATTCTTTACTTAAAGATGTTGAGTTTCAGGGCGTCGGTGGCTTAGTGGTAGAGCAGGCGCCCAATGTACAAGGCTGTTGCCGCAGCGGCCTGGGTTCGAGTCCAGCCTGTGGCCCTTTGCTGCATGTCATCCCCCTCTCTCTCTCCCCCTTTCACACTTGGCTGTCCTATCCATTAAAGGCAAAAATGCCCAAAAACATATCTTTAAAAAAAAAAAAGATGTTGAGTTTGTGACGTTGATAAGACAGAATATAACAGAGTATATAAATGTTAATTTAAATTCTTTGTCCTCAGTGCAAATAGTTTGGGAGGCCTTCAAAGCAACCCCTAGGGATGGATAATTAGTTATGCTACAGCCAAAAAGAAGAAATTGTTGTCAAAGAAAGAGAGTTTAATTCTAGAGCTTAAGGCATTGGAGTCTCAGCATATGTTGGACCTCAGTAATATAAGGCTCAAGAATGCAAAGATGCTTCTTAAAGCAGCTGCAATCAATTATCCATGAGGAGACTTTTCACCTTTTGAGGTCTACTCGGCAGGGCTGCCCTGTTTCACCATTCCTCTTTATTCTTGCTCTTGAACCTCTGGCATGTGCTATATATCCATATGTGCTATGCTAAAGATTTCTGGTGTTGATATAGAGGAATATGATTCTAAAGCTGACTTGTACGCAGATGATGTATTATTGACACTAACACAACCATCCCAGTCAATACCACAGGTGATGAAGTTGATTGATGCATTTGGGTATTTCTCTGGTTACAAGGTGAATTACAGCAAGAGTGAAGCTATTCCTTTAAACTATCATACCTATACTTCACAGCTTGGTACCGCTCGTTTCCAATGGAGATCACAAGGCATGAAATATCTTGGAGTAAACATCCAGACTGACTCCTATAGAAAATATTTTTGATTTAAATGGGCCTCACCTCCTGAAGTCAATTAGAGAAGATATGAAGAGGTGGACAGTTCTACCCATTTTATTATGGGGTAGAGCAGAAATTATAAAAATGAATATTTTACCTAGCCTGTTGTTTCTCATGTCTGCCATACCATTATAATTCCCCCCTTACTGGTTTAAAGAAATTAATAAATTGTTTACAGGTTTCTTGTGGAAAGACAAGACAACGAAAATTAACTACAAAAAAATGATGAGACCAAGATCAAGAGGTGGATTGGCTATTCCGGATGTTTATTCATATTATTTAGCTTATAATGTTAGATTCCCCTTGTTATGGGCCTACACAAGCAAGAATGAAGTTGGTAGCTGGAAGTGGATTGAGGAGAAGATTTGATTTGACTACAGCAAGTCTGTCTCCTTATCAGCTCTATTTTTTCATCCTAAAATTAACTTTAAAATGGACAACCCTATAATTCAGTTTTCATGTGAGGTGGTTAAAGTGTTCCAGAAACGTCTAGCCTTTGATGGGTCTTCATTACTACCATGCCCTAAAAGGTACAATCCCCTATTAAAAGCAGGGGGCAGAACGCTGTCAAACAACACTTGGGAATGTCATGGAGTCAATGAATTGGAACAGATTGTGAAGGAAGGGGATATTGTACCCTTTAATGAATTGAAAGTTTTGTTTGATTTTAGAGATACATATTCATATTCATATTTACAGTTGAGATCCATCTTGAGGTCACTAATTTCAAAGAACAGGGACACCGGTCATAATAGAGATTTAGGCCCTGTCCAAATACCCGCACTTGCGCCCTGAGGTCTTCCCTGAAGTGCACTTGCCGAAAGTGCAGTGAGGGGCGTAAGTGCGCAAGGGACCGACGCTGTTTAAAAAGGAGAATTGGGACAGTTGTGTACATGTCACTTCCGTTTGGGTCCAGCTGGTCCGTCTCCTAGGAGACAAAACATGGCGTTGGAGGAAATAATGTTGTTCGCAGCACTGCTGCTGCAAATGATAAATAGATACAATCAGTGAATGATGAGGAGGATTAGGAGCCGCAGGAGAAGGCGGCATCTACATCAGATCCAAGTATTGATGCTGATGCCCAACCAACAGGTAAATTAAATAAAATTTTACTCTTGAATTTACCTGTTAATAATGTGTATATTAGCTCTAACGTCTTTTTTTACTCTACCGTTAACGTAGCCTAGATTACCGTTATTCCTATTAAAACTTTTTTTGCTTGGATAAATTGTGGTAAATTGTGATATAAAATAAACTATAAAGACATACGGTAAGAAAATAATAATAATTAAAGAAACAATCAAAGCTGTAAAGTGATGTGGACTGTCAACTGTAAACTGTATATTATTTCATTATTAACGCCCTGTCATGTATTATTAAGTCCACACAGCATGTTGTTTGACGTTATGTTCCTCTAACGGTTGTTGTCAGTCGGAGTTAACAGCTCGCGGACACATCAGTTACCGTTTGAAGACGGTGAGTTGTACCAGACAGCTGTGCAGTGTTACGGCGTCACGACACTACGGAGGATTCTGGGTAAAATCCTTCAGCGAAGTGAGGTCTGATGCGCACTTTCGGAAGGGGTGCATTAAGGGTGCAGGTTTGCACCCTTTGATAACAACAGAAGACAATTTGGACACCCTACGCACTTGTGTCCCTTAGTGGGAGCGCGCAGTAAAGGGGCACAAGGGCTCAAGTGCGGATATTTGGACAGGGCCTTAGATAATAAGTTTAGAGGGATTGCCATGGGAAGGAGAATGGTTTCAGCAATATATAAGCTGTTGATCCTTGCCTCTCCAGACAGCCTATATTCCATCAAACATCAATGGGAGAAAGACTTAGGTGTTTCCATGACTACAGGTCTGTGGGAATCTGTTTTAAAAAACACAACAGCTCTATCTACTGTAAATGGGTGAGGTATAAAATTATCCAAATGAAAGTTATGCATAGAGCATACATCACACCACATACATTAAATAAAATGGATTCTTCTCTTTCCCCCCCTGTGTTGGCATGGCTGTGGAGAGGCAGGGACACTCACTCACTTGCTCTGGCAATGCCCTCAAGTAAGGAGTTTCTGGAAGGATGTTATTTTGAGATTGGAAGCTATTCTAGATGTAAAATTACCTGAATGTCCTTTAGTCTGCCTTTTAGGAATGAATGTAGAAAATATACAATCAAAGCTCACACAGCGAATCATTGCATTAGCCTTTTTGTCTGTTAAACGAATTATATTGATGAACTGGAAAGTACGTAAGCCAAATTGCTTTAATATTGACATGTGGTTAAAAGACTTGATTGACTTGTTATCAATGGAGCGGGCAGCCTCAGCACTCTCTGAATATGACCATGGAGATGATGGACCCTGGACTTTTATCAGGTCATACTTGGAGAACAAGTTGTATGAATGATCTGTACCCCCCTCCCTTTACTGTTGTAAAGTTATTCTGTCAGTAATGTTTGATTAATTTTGTGTTGTCTGTTGTGTCTTGTCTTGTAGGTATGTTGGTGTCTAATTGTTTATTATATGTTTGGTAAAAAAAAATATCAATAATAAACAAAACAAAACAAACAAAAAAACAGATTTTGAACATATCCTCAACTGTCTGTTGATGTCTCAGAAATTGTTTGTCCAATCATTACAAAACTTTCAGGATATGTCATAATAATGTTGAACCATGTGTATCAAAATTATATTGAAAGCACTCCATACAGGGCATTGCAACTCAATTTGGGGTTTTTGAGAAACACATTTTTGACATTTCCTCCTAAACCTTAAAGTATCTGTGATTCATACCATATTTTCTGTGGATTGTGTTTATGAAGAGTTATCAAAAGCTTGTTAATATCTCATTGTTATTTGGCGATATTAACTAATTAACTTAAAAGAGGTGTGGCTCAAGACATCAGTAGACTTGACTCCATAACACTTAGGCCAGTCATCACGAAGCTTGCAGAACATGTTGACATACAACGTACCCCCAGAGTTTCATTGAAATGACCACTAGGGGGTGCAAAAAAGTGGGTGTGGCACAACACAAATCAGACTTCAAATCTTCAATTGTTTGTCCAATCGTTACAAAACTTGCAGGATGTGTTTTATGACAATGTTGAACCACATGTATGAAATTCTTTTGAAACTGCTCAATAGGGGGCGCTACCAGTTCCAAACAAGTGCAATGGCCTGGTGCAAAATTTGATTACAAATGAACGACAGTTTCTCCAAACTCAGTAGATGTCTTTAATTTAGTGCTTGAAGCATGTCACTAAAGTGTCTCTGCCATGGACCAATAGGGGACGACAGTGTTGCCAATGAAAAGTGTAGCCTGGAAGAGAATTAGATGTAAATGAACGAGCATCTGTCCTTCGCCATAACAACTTTTTTTTTATTACTTTAATTGATTGATTAATTAAGACTAATAACTTTAATGTTAAATACAGAACATGATGACAGTCCTTAACTTCAAACACCCTCAACACTTAAAAAACAGCCCTGGAGATATGAGAAGGTAGCAGTTTCTAGATGTAACATGGAAATTATTCCTGCTCTTTTGAGGGAGGCTAGAGGGCTAGCCACCTTTCCTCACTTTCAGCCTATGTGCAATGCTTACACATCCCAGACCATGTCTTCACACTTTACACAAAGATAAAATTGATATGGATCGTCCAATCCAACTTCCAGCAAGACAGCAAACAAGCCCACCCGCCAACATGTAATGGAGAATTACAGGGAAAACGGTAATTGCGTTCAGCCCAAATACAGTAATGCTGGTGAGATCAAATTTGAGCTCTATCTACTTTACTTGATTCACTGAGTTAATGTTACACATCCTAATGCATATATGTTAAAGGCATCTAGCAGATCTTACCTGAGGGGAGAGCCCATTGCTAACAGGGTTGACGTGGTTGCTGGGTGCTGCAGAGCTCATAAAAGAGTCAGAGTAGGTGGAGAAGCCGTGGCGGTTGGAGGCCAGACCATAGGCAGAGCTGCTGTCAGTGCTGGACAGACCGGTCTGGTGCATGGTGGACGGAGGTAATGGCTGGGGACGGTGAACTGTACCACCACCGTCTGAAGGGCAAAACACAACATGATTGTGACCTACTCAGGAAGCAGTCATCTATCAGAGATCCATATAAAACATAAGAATAAGAATAACTAAGAATAACTTTATTCATCCCCAAGGGGAAATTCAATTTAAAAATAGCCAATCAACAGACAGTTGAAAGTAGTTAAAACTGCATTCTGCTGTGATTTTACTCCATGTACTTTGGCAGTCCACTGAGTCCATTAAAAAGTGTGTGACACAGTAATCTAACAGTAATAATTGTCATTATTCATAACATGCTGTTGATTTGCAGTCTAATAATACTAGTAATTCTAGTTCTTTGTAACACCAGACAACATATTCTCAATCCGACATCATCACATATTGAGGTTTTGTCATGGACTTTCCACATGAAGATATAATGTGCATGGTACCCTGGGTGCATTGGTTGTTGACATTCTGGGACGCTGTGTCAACTTCAGCCTGTTACATGTATTGTCTGTTTTTAAAATACACTTCAGTTTTCACAGGAAATGTACAGTTTGCATACAGTCTCTTTCAAAATAAATGCACCATGTTGGTACAACCACAACGAAGGGACGTTTTTTTCCTTCAACAATAGATGCATGTGGTTATGTTTAGCCAACACAAGCACATGGTAGCGTAAAGAAAAAAAAAAAACAGGGCTTGGCTTGAGAATCACATGGGAAACAAACACCGGCCTCCTGGGTGAAAGTTGGTGAGTGTTTGGTCCCTTAACTTATGTTGTTGTTGTTCCGCCACGTTTCCCCTCGATGCCACCAGTTGCTGTCACACACTAATGGTGACCAGCCACCTTTCATGAGAGGACAGCTTTTTCGTCTGTGTCTGATCTTGGCAGTCACTGCCCAAGCGCTAGTATTCGATTACTTTAGAGTGAGACTGGGTTGCACCAGAGAACATATGTAGGTGTTGCAACGCTGCTGTCCTTTACAGCAGTCTACAATGCATGTTTTAATTGGTGTGAGTGACTCTGAAGACCAGGTTGGTAAAATACAAGGACTTACTAAACTCTGACTCTCTCTTTGTCACTGACAAAAAAACTGCAGAGTACAAAAAATTCAGCTAGCAGTTTCTCATTTTTAGCTGGCCCCAGTTGTTGAAGGAGTACACCTACAGTAGCACATCATATGTAGACATGAAAGTCCACTGACACCACTGTGATGTGTGACTTGGGATGAGAACACATTAGGAATTTCGAATGTCACACAGGGAATCATGTATTACAGTCATTACAGTTCAATTTTCCAAAACATATGTTCGTGGTGTGGCAGTAGGTTCAAGTCCAAATCCAGACCAAGTATGGAGCATGAACTGGTAGCTGGAGAGATACCAGTTTGCCTTCTGGGCAGTACCGAGGTGCCCTTGAGCAAGGCACCAAACCCCCAACTGCTTAGGGCGCATGTCCAAGGCAGCCCCCTCACTCTGACATCTCTCAGTTTAATGCATGTATAGGTCCTGTTTGTGTGCGTGTGTGTGTGTGTGTGTGTGTGTGTGTGTGTGTGTGTGTGTGTGTGTGTGTTTTGGGCCTGTGTGTGTATATGACAACAGAGCGACTTCCACTCGGGTATTAAAAAAGTGTATCTTCTTCTTCTTTTTGTATTGTTTTTCTTGTGAAGCATAAAGGGACCACAACTGCATTTTGTTGTGCAACCCAGTGTACACTGAAATGACAATAAATAAATGACATTCAGAAAAAAATAGTGTAGTGCTTTGATGAGGATGAGGATGACAATGATATCATGCGCTATAACCCTCACAGTCAACAGACTTTAATTGAACACCAATGATTTCGGTTATGTTTTAGGTTTAGTTAAGTTTCATTTCTGTATTTTCAGCTGTTTGCTCTGAGTTTGGTTCACTTTGCAATGTGGGCAGATATTATTTTGACTGCAATGCCTGCATGTCATGTTTGCTTGTTTGTTTTTTTCCTGTAAATAATGTTGATAAGAGTACATCTATATTTTTGATAATAACAGATAAAAAACACCTACACTGTAAAATAGTTGGCTGTACATTTACAATAAATGAATGGCTACTGGTTGCATGTAAGTCATTTTCACAGTACATTATTGTAGAAGGCCTGTATAGCTGTATACTGTGATCTCACAGTAGTTATGCCTGCATATTACTGTGATTTAGCAGTATGCTGTTATAAAATTACTATATTTATCTTCAGCCTCACACTTAAAGCCCCTTGCATTACTGTCATATAACAGTATGTTTCTGTAAATTACTGAATTTAATTGTAACTTCGTAGGTTATGTACATTTGATTACTGTGATTTAGCAATATGCTCACATAGTATTACTGGATTTCACTGTAAGCTCACAGTAAAACTGTCTCTGTAAAATAACTATATTTACCTGCATGAATTTCACAATAAAATTCAGAATTTGGTTAAATATCACATTAAAAGCCTGTGAGGTGATAACAATGTAATTTACTGTGAAATATCACAGTTACATACATGGCTGTAGCCAGCTATGAGGTCACCGATGTCCGGACCTTGGTAAAAATTTCAAAGAGAAAAAAATAGAAGCCCCAAACAGCATGGTAAACATATTAACACACCGGACAGCTTTTATTTTGAAACGACACCTCCTTTTCAAATTCTGGACCTCACTAATTTCTAAACCCTGGCTACGGCCCTGGTTGCATACCGTAACTTCTTGTGAATAATTTGCAGTGTACAGTGAAGTACTGTACTTAAACACAAATTGATTCTCACTATACATGAGTATTGCAATTTTATGCAACTTAATATACTTCTTCTCCACTACATCTCTGAGATAAATACTGTACCTTTAACAGACAGCTTTAGCTAATTTTTAGGTGCCAGTTTTTCATACCCTTAATGTCCAGTGAAAACCATGTATCTTCAGATGTGCTGATGATGAATGTTTGTGATAAACTGAGGGTTGAAGTGTTCCTTTTATGTGTTGAAAAAATTCTCCTACTTCTAAATAAACTCTTTAAAACCCTATCTACAGAAGTAAAACAACACTTGAATGGATTGCACTTGTATAGCACTTTTCTAGTCTTCCAGCCACTCAAGGTGCTTTTACACTACATGTCACATTCACCCATTCACACACACTGGTGGCTGAGCCTATCCTACATAGTGCCATGTGCTACTCAGAAACCATTCACACACTCTTTCACACCGATGGAACAGCCATCTGGAACAATTTGTGGTTCAATTTCTTGCCCAAGGATACTTCGACATGAAGACTGGAGGAGCCAAGGATCAAACTGCTGATTTTATAATTAATGGACGACCTGCTCTACGTCTGAGCCACAGCCACTCCTCACACTTAAAGGACAACTTCGGTATTTTTCAACCTGGGCCCTATTTCCCCATGTGTATGTGTGCGTATGATTCATGGGTACCACTCGTTCTAAAATTGGTTCAGTATTGAGCCGCGAAACGAGCTAAAACGGTAATGGGGGCAAATGCGTCCGTATAAAAGTGCTTTTTTTCTCCACTGACCGGTTCAGGTCGCCAGTGCTATCTCTGTAAATAGCAAATGGTAGCGGCCCTGGGGCAGTGGTGAGTGTGAATGAGTGGAGTCAGCTGTCAGTCAGTGTTGGAGC
>NC_065519.1:36336343-36342272 GCF_006386435.1 Epinephelus moara
TGTTCTTGCGTTCGGGAAAACGACCCGTTTATTTGAGCACTCCAAAAACTCCGGTAACACTCCAGGGGGTAGCACGTAAAAGACTCTGTCCTCTGACTCTTCTAGCGTAACACACACTTCACACACACATACTCATTTACATTACCAAGCGGGGACGCCTTCCGCCTTTCTGCTCCAACACTGACTGACAGCTGACTGCACTCATTCACACTCACCACTGCCCCAGGGCCGCTACCATATGCTATTTACAGAGATAGCACTGGCGATCTGAACCGGTCAGTGGCGGAAAAAAAACACTTTTATACGGGAGGCATTTGCCCCCATTACCGTTTTAGCTCGTTTCGCGGCTCAATACTGAACCAATTTTAGAACAAGTGGTACCCATGAATCATACGCACACATACACATGGGGAAATAGAGCCCAGGTTGAAAAATACCGAAGTTGTCCTTTAACACTTAAGTCTCATTAATGGTAATAAACATCTTGGTTTTCGTTAATCTTACTTTCGTTATATTACTGTTGGTTAGTTTTGTTTTGTTTTGCCCATTTGCACTCCCCTCCCCTCCCTTTCCCACTCCCTGTACTGCCATTTTCTTATTTCTTAACATGGGGAGGCATGGGGGGGGGGATTATAGGTTTTCAAATAGGGCCATGTTTGTGTCACCTGCTCCATGAATGAACTAAAGATAATATCATTGAATGTTAATGGATTGAATAATGTAGCAAAAATGGAGATGATGGAGAGAGATAAAGGAGATGTATTGTTTCTACAGGAAACTCATCTGAGTAGACAGGAACATGAAAAATTAAAGAAAGTAACTAATAGCCTGGTATACTATAGCTCATATAGTACAGCTAGTAGAGGAGTGGCCACAATAATTAAATCCCAAGTAGGTTTTGAAAAAGAAAAGTGTATTATAGACAAGGAAGGGAGATTTGTTTTAGTAGCTGAAAAAATGGAATGTATGGAGATATCCTTCCTAAATGCTTACTACCCACCAGATACAGGACCAGATTTTATGTCACAGCTAATAGAGTTAATGACCACAAAATGTAAGGGGACTGTAATAATAGGGGGGGACCTAAATCTGGTATTGAACCCAAAGCTAGACTCTTCTAATGCTAATGTACATAGAGTGGAGAAAAACGCAAGCATTCTGAGGAAAGTATGCTTGGAGATAGGCTTAGTGGACATATGGAGAATGCTTCACCCATGTAGGAAAGAATAAACGTTACTCAGGGAGACATTCAGTTTACAACGGACTAGATTATTTCCTTATGTATAAAAATGATTTCTCACTTGTTAAAAGCACTAACAGCGCTAACAGCGGCTAACAGCTGTTAGCGGCGCTGGTCGCTAACAGCTGTTATGTTTTTCTCTGTAAATTAACAGTAAATCTTAGTTTTATATTTATATGTAGTCTTACATTAAATTTCTGTAATTAAACATGTAGCTCGTTATATAAAGGTTTATGTCCACACTAACAATCTTATGTTTTGCTCTGTAATTTTAAGGAAAATTTCATTAGTTTTATATTTATGGGTAATCTGTAATTCCGGATACAAAATTTGCAAACTTTTTTCATTACATCAAACATGATGTAAATAAAGGTAGAGTATGCAGGATTTTCAAAATAAAACATATAGGGCTCTAGTTTCGCAGACCGGGCGAGGCGGGGGCGCAGCGCACCTGCGCTTCGCCAACTGGGTGTGGCCAGGTGGATTTTGCAAGTTTAGCACACCGTGCGCCCTGGCGCAGCTACTCCTCTTTCCCACCTCCGTCCCTCCTACCTGCGCAAGTTGGAAAGAGGGAGGAGAGAAGGTGTGGAGTGGGTTTTACACACATCACACCAATGGTTTTTGGTGACGTGTGCGCACTGTCCGCTGGTCAGCCAAACTTCGGCTTACACCAGCTGCGCTCCGCCTGCGCTGTCAGCAGACCTGGTTTCAGCTGGCGAGCTTTTAGTGCACCTTCGGCGAAGCCTTTTGGCACAAAACTGTCACTGCGCCAAGCTGGATCTGTCGACACCTCCCCCTGCTGCGCCGCCACACCCATCTCAGTGCACCTCGGTCTGCCAAACTACCAAACTGAACAACTCGGGTTGCACTGCTTGAAACTAGCTCTTCGCAGGGTTCGCCACCCTGCGCCACCCTGCGCTGTGCCGGGAAACTAGAGCCCATAGACTTATACAAATATAATTCCTCTCAATCATCTCTTATGACCCAATAGAAGAGTGTGGTGGTCTGTTTATCTGCATTTTCTCATTGTTTTGGTGTGTGGCTGGGCTCCTTCTGGGCGGCGCCCTTTGGGCAGGATGTGTGTTTATGTGTGTGAAAAATAGCGTTTTAATTCTCTGTTAGTTTCTGCCTAGCAAGACTGCCTTCCTAATACACACACAGGCAGCGCGGGGAGCAGGAGAGAAGGAATGAACCTCAAGTGTATACCCAAAGTTACTATGCTTTTGAGGTTGACACTTTCAGGCATGTTGCAACCCTGGCTGGTCAATCAATGATGTCATATTGAGTAAAAATACATACATGCTCATGAATCTAGTTAAAGATGAAAACTGTGGTTTCCAACCTTTTTGTCTTTTGATGTCTTACAAAAAGCAGCGTGTAGTCGGGGTCACATTTTACATGTCTATGAGTTGTTAAGCTCCACCAAATAGTGATTTTTCCCTCTAAACTTCTCACATGGTTTCATTTCAATTAATGTTCAAATGATCCAATATTTCACCAAAAAACATAGATTAGAGGAAAAGTCCAGACATTTGTGTATCAAAAATATGTATTATGTCTACTTTCCTCTCCCATTAATCGTCTCCTAACCTCTCAGATGTATCTGCTGACCCTTTGGAGGGGCCCGACCCATAGGTTGGGAACCACTGGACTAAACTAGCTAACTGTATATAAAGCAGTGTAAACTAGCTCCACCTCCAGCAGCTACAACAGTAACATGCTTGATTTGTCAAGGACACGTTCATATATTTTTGTTGAGAAGTGTTAACGATATCTTAAAAGAAAACATTAACAGAGTGAGGAAAATATTTCCGGGTGGTGATACAGCATCCACAGCAACCCATACAAACGATAGAAAGCCTGGAAAGATCTCCGTAATAACTGACAAACGAAACATCATATGCATTCATTCAACAGAGAAGGACAGAGGTTTCTCCATTTAATAGAGGATAGTAGTATATTTTAATCTGTCTTAGATCACTGGACAGAACTAATAAAAAAATTGTATTCATACACTGCAATGAAAAAAACATTTGGACAATCAATTAAATATAATAGCCTATGCGATGAGGGATGTAGGGGAACGTTATTTAATTTATTTATTTATTGAGGGGGGGGTCTTTTTTTCTTTTTGTAATAAGAGTACAGTAGATACTAGTGTAACCTATGATTGATGATTTTGAGTTTCCTGTTATGGGCTCTTATTGTGAAGAGTGAAAGAGCGGAAGTGGTATATGCAATGTTTGCTTTTGACTGGGAAAAAGGGAGAGTTACTGGAGCCTCCGTGTTTATTATTTTATAGTTTCACCAAGGCAGATATAAACCCTTGGCTATACGGTAATGCAAAAATTTAGATGCCAACTGCCCTTAAACACCAAAGAAGAAGAAGAAGAAGACAAAGAAGAAGAAGAAGAAGAAGAACTGTCCAATGACAGCTCTGCGCGCCTTAATTTGAAAATACGTCAGTTTGAATGGCTGTGCTGCGGGACATCGGCGCGACTGCCCATCGAATAACGTTACCTAGATTAATAACTGGCTTATTTTACACCTGCTTGCATATTTAGTGAGTCGTGGTTTGTCATTGTTAACGAAGAACAAAAAAAACTGGAATATGGAGACAACGGAAGGGTCCGGCGGGATCTGTTTCGTCCTCTAACTACATGAACTTCACGTTATTACTATTATTCTGGCGACATCAGGTAAGAAACAATTCCCTGTTATATTTTCTGTAAGTTGATAACCTAACATAACGTTATTGTTTGTAGTTTCATGTCAATTACTGTCTGTAACCGTCAGGATACTAGCTAAATTAGCTAATGTTACAGGTAACTTAACATTGAGCTAACGTTATAACATTAGCTTGTTGGCATGATTAATGCCAGCAAAACATTAATATTGAATGGTGAGTAGTCAGGAGGCTTTGCTTGTTCTGTTTGTAGGCAGCCTTCTTTGTAATGACATTAACATTACGTTACGTTACAGTTGGTTGTTGCTGAGTTAACCTAATTTACGACTCAGCTATAATGTAATGTTCAGCACTGTTGGTGAACGAATTTGAGATGTAAGCTTAAAGTAACGTTACTGTATAACGCAAACCGTAATGGTCATGGTAACGTTAGGGGGTTGACATAGACACAACTTAAGAATTTCACCAAAACATGCCCCTTTTTCATAAAATTGCCTTTTGGAGCTCTGTGTGTGTGTGTGTGTGTGTGTGTGTGTGTGTGTGTGTGTGTGTGTGTGTGTGTGAGTGAGTGAGTGAGTGAGTGAGTGAGTGAGAGAGAGAGAGAGAATACATATATGTACTGTATAATATATATACACATATATGTATGTGTCTATGTATGTACATATGTACAGTATACAGAGAGAGACATAATTGACAGATAGAGACAGAGCATGTGAAAGTATGTGTGTAAATGATTAACGTAGATCCTCCTGATGAACTGGTTGGCACCCCTAGCACCCGCTATGAGTGTGTGAATGTGTGTGAATGGGTAAATGATAGACATGAATTTAGAGCACATTGAGTGGTTGATAAGACTAGAAAGGCGTTATATAAGTACAGTTCATCTACCATATTCTTCACTGTGTCCAAACTGTATTAGACCCCTTGCAGTGCATCACCTATGAGATCACGAGAAGGCTGAAGAACCAGGAGTGACAAGATATCGCTGGATGGTGGGGTGCATAATTAAACCCAGGGACAGATGGACAAACAGAGGCAAGACATACAGTATTGAATTTGTTTCATGAAAGCAAGTTCAGATCAGTCACAATGAGAATGTTTTCTGTGAAGCTGTTGAGTAGTACTTCGCATGCCCATGTCTCCAACAGTAAGCCAATGGTTGATAATGTTTGTGTATCTGTGTGTGTTTTCCCCTCATGATCCAGAAATTTTGGGAATGAAAAAGCTCCTGCCACAAGATCTTCAGAGCCAGTGAGTATTCATGTTATCCTGACATAAAGACAGTGAATGGATATTGTGCACACTAGTGGCCATATTACTGCCAGTTTGTCAGCACATATTTAGTTTTTAATTGTTTTCCCAAGAATTGACAATTATCTTTTTGTGAGATGAAACCTGAACACAGAGGCAGGCAGAATATGCATAATCCACACCAAGGCACCAGTCTGGCTCCAGACCCTGAAGACAATATTTTACTCATCTACTGTTCCTGAGTTTAAAGGGACAGTTCCCTTTTCTGCAGTAGATTTGGGTTAGGACGCTCCCAATTTGCAAAAATGGGCAGGAATACCACAGAAGCTAAGCCATGTACTGCTGTGGATGGGGTCAGCAACAAATTTATTTTAGTCACTTTAAAAAAATCAATATAAGTTGAAGTGTAGGCTATATACAGAATATTTTCACTGAGGGGTGTAACAATGCATTGTAATACAATACATTATGATATCAAAATGTGACAATATGCATTGTTGAAATGAAAAAATGTATTGTGGTATGAGCTCTTTTATTACTTCTTAATACCTCCAATAAAACCGGCAAAACTGCCTTGAGGGATGTCACTCAGATTTTTTATTTGCTCATTATTATTTATGATTATAAGCTATAACGTGTTACCACACTAACAACACTTACCATACAGTTTCATAAGAAATGGAAATACAGTGAAAATGGCATTGTTATGCATCCCTTTAAGCCTTTAAAATAAGCGAAAATATTTTTTT
>NC_065519.1:36342635-36355827 GCF_006386435.1 Epinephelus moara
CCTCCAAATACGTCATCTGCCTCCAGATAAAATTCAAATGTAATAGCCAGGTTTCAACCTGTAGAGGGCACTCCACATACAGATTTTAAACTATTTGCACTAAAATGTCAAGATTTAGACCTGAATCAATCAACAACATTGCTAAATAGTAGTAGGTCTTTGTTAAGATGTGCTCTTTCACTATTGGTCTGTGGCGCTAAACCAAAACTACAGTTGCATCCAAATTACCCAGAGGTAAGCA
The DNA here is from genome assembly GCF_006386435.1 of Epinephelus moara. Taxonomy (NCBI): domain Eukaryota; kingdom Metazoa; phylum Chordata; class Actinopteri; order Perciformes; family Serranidae; genus Epinephelus; species Epinephelus moara. Next base: position 36,342,877 of record NC_065519.1, read on the forward strand.
GGTAGCACACACAGATCTTCAGAAAAGGTAGACACATCTCAATTTCACCAGTTTATTTGGCCATGTCAACTAAACATGCTAATGCATGAAATGCTCTGATGAAGGCCACCAGGCCAAAACGTTAGCATGTTTAGTTGACATGGCCAAATAAACTGGTGAAATTGAGATGTGTCTACCTTTTCTGAAGATCTGCTACCTGCTTACCTCTGGGTAATTTGAAAACATTGCTAAATACCCAGATAGTTTTCAGCTGAAAAAAAATGGTTTAGGGGGTTGATGATCTCATAAAAGTACATTTGCAAGACATTTCCACCAATAGCGACAGAAGAACTAACTTTTATTTTTGTCTTCCTTCCTCAAAGTTGGCACACTGAAAGGGGAACAGACCATTTTCAAAGACATGTAGTCATCATCATCAGTCCTTTATTCAATTCTCAGGAGAACATTGAGGGAACGAAAATTATTAGATGGTGGTTTTATTTTGGTGTAACAATTGGGATCTTTTGTTTTTAGGTGTATCTGTTTTTACCTTGTTATGATACACTTGTGAAATGTGTTGTGAATCCACGTCTTCCTTATTTTGTTCACATTTTTCTGATGGGAGTGCTAAGACAGACATGAATAAGGGCAAATTCAGATGGTAGCAGGCATTGCGTCACCTTACTGCAGCGTCAGGCTGCGCTCTGGCAAAAGTTGACTCTGGATCAACTTTTTTACCGCAGGCCGCTGCTAGTTTTTTCGGCACCTCATGGGTGCCTGGATTATCTGTGTTTTTCCTGCAGTGCCTACTACCATCTGAATGCCTCTAAATTTTGGTAAACATTTAATAATTAGCAGTCTAAAAGCAGACAGTACTCTGTTTACATTGCCAGAATATTAAATATATTACTTTAAAACTGTAATTCTACAAAAAATTGAATCATTAAATATTGGAGTTTGTACTCCTACAGTTTTTTTTAACATTATTTTACATCTAAACAAACACTGCAAGTTACAGATGATTTTAATCTGTTTTATGCAGTGTATTCAGTCTTCTTACTTTGTTATTTTACAATCTTGAGCATGTGTTGACACTTTATTGAAGGCGTTTGATTGTAATAATTTAGGAAAAATCTGTAAAATTATGGAATTTTATGCAGAACCTTTAATGAAAATGTCTGTAAATGTAATGTTTTTTTTAGGATATTTTACTTTCATTTTACAGTTTTTGTTTGGCAGCCGTTGCTACCAATCATTTGACTGTATTTTAAAGGTGTTTTGGGGTTTATTGTTTGATAATAATAATTTAGTAAAAATCAGTAAAATTACAATATTTTTCTGCAGAAATTTTAGAATCGTCACTTTATTGAAGGTGTTTGTAATAATTTTGTAAAAAATCTGTAAAATAATGGTATTTTTCTGCAGAACCTTTAATGACAATTTCTGTAAATTTAATGTTTTTGCACTTTATTTGAATTACAATATTTTACTTTTATTTGACGGTTTTTGTTTGGCAGCCGTAGCTGCCAGTCATTTACCGTTTTTTTTTTTTTTTTTACAGTCATCCTCGTCGTGATCAATGCCTGGCTCCTCTACAAGCTGGACTGCAAAGCTTGCAATATTCCCAAGAAAGAGAAGCTGAACCGGAGAGGGTTTCAGGTGCAATTAGCATCTTCTCTCATCCTGGTAAGAATCCATTTCTGTTGTTTACCTTATTCAGTATTTCACTGATTATACAGTTTTCAATGTATGTTTGACATTGTAATTGATCTTTTTCTCATCTTTTTCAGACAAAATCAACTGTCAACACACCAAGGAGAGGGGGACCATCTTGAGGCAGTGGGAGCCCTGTATCACCAGTGACATCACGGAGCCCTTCAACATCCATGACAGTAACACCACAGAGACCTGTGACTGCTCCGAAGAGGTCATGTGTACCACCAGTGGATATGCACAAGGACATGAGTGTCCGTCTCTGCTTTTCAGAGGAAAGGAACTGCTTTTTGGAGTACCACTGTACATGAACACTGGGCACTGGTTTTTGAACAAAGTTGTCATTGCCGTCGTCTCCCACTAATCAGGGCTCTGCCAGCATGTCCTGGGTCTGCACTGAAGTTATCATTCTGTTTTTTTTCCCCAGTAAATTATGATTCATAAAAATATGACTATTGTGTGATTATTATTCATGATATTTACTGTTATAGAGCTTGGTAAGCAATCCAAACTGCAAATGAACCCTTAGTTGTCAGTATATTTGTTCTGACAGTGTGAGTGCAAATACACAAATTTTGCACCCATCCAGGCCCAATGTTGCAATATTACATTTCTGTAAAAACTTACTAAAACGTAAAAATAAAAAATAAAAATTCAATTCAATTCAATTTCTGCATCAGACACCTCCTTTAACAACATCTGAGAGGTGAAAAAAAATGTTTTGCTCTTTTTTCTATATTTGGGTTTAACAGGGTTAATTGAAAGGGTTCTGATGAAAAAGTAACATCAAGAGAAAATATAATACCAAGCCCTGCAACATGGCATTTAGAAAAGTGCCATGTTTGTAAGAGGCTGAATTTAATGTAAATAAACCGAACTTCCCCCCAATAAAGTCTCTTATCTTCAGCACTCTGTTGATTTCATGTCTAATTAAAGAACCCTAAGGTAGAAACTGGAGTGTGTTTGTGTGTCAGAGCAGCTTCTACTCTGTACATCCAGAACCATTTAAACCTCACTGCAGAACATGGTTCTTCATTGCAGGGATAACAGTAAATGACAAAAGTTGATCTACAGGAAAATAAATATCTGAAAGCAGTACAAAATACCTCTCAGCCTACTGCATTACATTCCATCTTATTTTTATTTTGAACTGCAGCCTGAATTTTGAGTTTTCCATTGCATAAATCAAGGTATTTCCACCATAAATTAAGGCTCAAGTTTTCCTAGGGGAGATCCCCCCCTGCAATGTTCACATCAATGGGTATTGAAATTGAAATACATTTATAAATATGTAAGTAAGTAAAAAATGTGCTACTGTATGTATCTTTATTTTTATTAATAATTATTAGAGGGTTGGCCACACACACACACACACACTGCATGCTGGAGTTTCTTATCATTTGTCACCAATCTGTACATTACCAGTTAAAAAGTGTTATCTTCTCTACCTTGGGACAGAGTGTTGGTTGGGTAGCTGGACTCTGGCAGCTGGTATGCAGGAAGTGTTGGCATCCCTGTGGGAGGAAATCCACCCGGCAACAGGTGGTTGAAAGCTGCTAGCTGATTTGCTCCTGCTTGTTTTCGCCACCTGGCCCTTCGATTGCTGAACCAAACCTGGAAAAAAAGAGCAAAAACCAAATGGATCAGTTTAATCAATCATGTCATAAGTCAATCAGATTTACTGGCAGGTGAAGTTGTATCACATGCTGTCAGAGTCAGAGTGGGAAAAAAGCTGCTTTTTTTGGGACAGAGGAATTTTGTTAGGAAGTATTGTGAAATTAAGACCTCAGGTTAGCGAACAGTTTTATGCAACTTGAAGTGTGTAGTGCATAGTAATTTTAAGTAGCTTATACACAGGTGGATACTCCAAACGTTCACCCAGCCTCTCACTGATGGATGTGGTTGGCTGTATTCAGTAGTGGTGTCATGGTGTACTGACATCCTGAAATATCCTTTTACATCACTGCAGCAAGGTGAGAGCTTAAACCAGTGAAGGTCAGGAAAAAAAAAATCAGCTGTGTATGAGTTGCTTTAATCCACATTCATTTTTCTCAGTTTTACTACATCAGAGAAGCTCAGATAAGGAATATATGAATGCTATCTAATTATACAAAAAAAAAAAGGTGACTGATCTTTGGCATGGAAGAGAAAGTACATGCTATGTCAACAGAGTCTGTGTGTACTTTACTATATGTAAATGGAGTGAGTGTGTGTGGTTAATCATGTGTTTTTCCTCATAGACCCCAGATAATACCTCAATAGGTTGAATAAAGGCCTAAAGAGGAGGCGTCAGCATCCCACACCTAAATATTTCACACATGACAACCATATAGTCTAACATTTAGTATAGATGCTTTGGAAAGCCTTTTCGGGAAATTTCAATTTAACACAATAAATCAAATTTAATTTCATCTACTAGATTTAATTTCACAGACGCACACAAGATTAAAGCTGCAAGCAGCATTTATGGGGGTCCAAGCAGACTGTGAGCATTTGAATGCTTGTTTCTGTTTGAACGGACAAGAAGTAAGACTGTTCTTTAAAATTATTGATTGTGGTCATCACAGAATGTGAAAATGAAAATGTGTTTCGCACTACATTTGCACTGAATTTTTATTTAATTCAATATCTGAAAATGTATCACATGTCTATTAATTTGTACACAAATAGTGCTGTTTTGTGAGAAGTGTCAAAAGATTCAGGCTACATACAGGATGACACAAGCGGGTTTTGAACTCTTAACCTTAGCATTAAAAGACAATCACCTTACTACTTAACTACTGAAAATATATAAGTTCCTTGTGAAATCTCTAGAAATTTGGATTTATTGTAATAAGCCATGCCCACATTAAGCAAGTATTATCAAATTTTATGCATCGACTCATTACAAGATGGTGCAAACCTAATTTCTTACAAATCCCTGTAGCTGATTATGCGATATAAACTTTTCACATTTATGGTGTCGTCTAATGGCCGAATATCCCAAGAGTGCTCAGCCAACCTGGGCTCACTCCAAAGTCATGGATAACTTTCACCCAAGATGCCTGCTTTCCGTAAGACAGTAAAGCCAAACCCTGTTCTTTTTGCCTTAACCCCACCACGTACTTTTGGTGCCTAAAACCAACCATGTGCTTGTGTGGGCCAAACATAACCACGTGTTTGTTGTTAAATGAAAAAAAACATCAATTTGCGGTGTTGTACTGACGTAGTGTGTTCATTTTGAAAGAGACTGTATGACAACTGTACATCTCCAGTGAAAAAGGAAGTGTATTTTGAAAACAGACAATGCATGTAACAGGCTGAAGTTGACACAGTGTCCCAGAACATCAACAATCAATGCACCCAGGGTACCTTGCACGTCATATCTGGACGTGGAAAGCCCATAACTAAACGTCGATATGTGATGAGGTCGGAGTGAGAATGTGGTGGTCTTTCATTGCCTGAGCTTTGAGTTGCATGTAATCTTTGCATGTGTGTATAAGGATATCAGAATTACACATTGTTTGACAGCAATAATCTATGACATAAATTTTATGACAGTGTTTTCAAAAAACACGTATTTGCATATCTGCAGCCCTGAGTAGTGTCCGCAGGTCTCTCATGTTGGCAAGCCCAAACCAGGGCAAAAGAAGTCCAACGAGCATGGCTGCTATTTCAGTTGTTACTGTGAGGACACAGTAGCAACCTCATGTTGTGTTCACACTGGGCGTAAATAACACAATTTGCGCTAGTGAATAACATGTTAAGTCAATTCAAAGACGCTATTAGACTTGAATTCCAACTGGGTAACATAATGGACGCGATGGATATAACAACAATGATGCAAAATATGCAAATTAAGCAGTGCAAATGAAGTAAGTGATGCAATTTCGCATCATACGCTTATTCAAGAGAGTTGAAAAAATCTGAACTTTAGCGACCAGTTTGCACCATGATAGCCAATCAGCATTGAGATCCTCCAGGGATGTATGATGCTGAGGATGTACCGGCGGAAGTTCAATCATCGATTCAGTGATTTCATGCAGACACTGTCATGTCATTTGCACACATACAGCGAGTCAACACAAAATATTCTAGTGTTCAAACTCGCACAAATAACGCAACCCGAGAAATTTGCATCACATTTGGTGTGAACCTAAGAGTGCACAGAGATGTACAAACTAAAGTCAAAGCTGCTATAGAGGGTAAAGGTCCAGTGTGTAGGATTTAGGAGCATACTATTTATAACTATGTTTTTATTAGTATATAATCACCTGAAACTAAGAATTATTGTGTTTCTGTTACCTTAGAGTGAGCCATTAATATCTAAAATGTCTACATATCTACAAGGCAGGCCCTCTTCCACAGAATTTGTCATGTTTTTTTCTACAGTAGCCCAAAACAGACAAAACAAACACTGGCTCTTAATAGGGTCATTCACATTTTTGCATTTTGGTCATTCAAATTTTGCATTTCGGCATACTTCTCCCAACCTCACCACTAGATGCCACTAAATCCTACACACTGGACCTTTAAAGTAGCGCTGTATGGTTTCAGAGATTAGCTGATTACCTGGTCACATGACTTCCTGTCTAAAATCACAGCAGACCATGTGCATGATGTACAAAAATCACATAAAAAGATGGGACATTCCCAAACATTCAGAGTGCAGCTCTCAAACTCAGCACATTACAGCCAGCAGCATTATGTAGCATCATCAGCTGTCTACAAATGTAACGCAACTTCTTTAGGTTTTAAAAAGAAAAGGAAGGATGTCAAACATATGGACATGTCACACACACACACACACACACACACACAGACACACACACACACACACACACACCTATTCCCTAGTCCAGTAAAGTGAGCCAAATCAGGCAGATTGTGAAATGACAAAGGGGTGTGTATTGCCAAAAGCTAAACTGTCTTCTTTTTCAACTCAGCAGGGCACTAATTTCCAAGTTCTTAATTAAAGCCAACAAAAAGGCAGAAGCTCAGGGCAGGTATGAGCCTGTCGTTCTGCAGAGAACACACTCACACAGCCAGAGTATGTCTCTGTTCCACTGTCTCCTCCTCACACACACTGGCCCACATTAGGACACCCAGGTAACTGCTTTTTTAAATTATTTGAATCAAACCACACTATACCATTTAATGAATACACACACACACACACACACACTCACACACACACACACACACACACACACACACACATCCAGAGCAGCAGCAGGAATCTATCTATTGCCTCCAGGTTTCCACCCGCCCATTTTCTCCAGGAATCCTCCTTTTTCATTTGGAGCAAATGGAAACATGCCTTTCAAGTAGAGAAGATCATTTGGACTCCTATTTCTGAAAAGGAGGCTCAAATAATTAGAACAGGTGTTGTCGCCCCGAGGTATGCCTACTACTGCAGGAGAAGCAGAAGAAGTAGAGTCTGACTGATCAGCTCAACAATCCAAAGACATGACCATGGAGAGAAACAGAATATCACCTCCCCTCCAGTCATCTTCTCCTGACCAGAGCTACATAAAACTAACAACATACATCGGAAGTGTGTGATGTTGGAATCCTTAATTATTTTTTATATCTTTGTTTTTGGTTTTGTTTTCTAGCTTGAGTAGTGTAGAAGCAATAATTTGACTGATCAACGGAAAATAATCACCAATACTCTTGGTAATCAATTACTTATTGAAACAAAAACACAAAATATTGTTTGATGGCAGTTTGTCCTGTGTCAGGATTTGCTGTTGTCCTTTGTTTTATACCACTGTAACTAGATATTTCATATGATACATAATATGGATTAGTCAATAATGACAACGGAAAATTAGATTTTAGGTGCCTTATATGTAATCAAAGCCAAAGGACACTTTACATACAGAATGAAGCCAAAACTATGTTAATTAAATAACACAAGATGACAGTTACAGTAAGTTAGAGTTGCAAGATTCATGTTAACCATAAAACTACAGACACAGACACAGACAGACAGACAGACTGCCTGATTTGACCAGCCTGAAATACAGTACCTCCACTGACATCAGCATCATGCATCCCAATGATGCATCATGTTAACTGTGAGTGTAGCTGTGCTGCAAGTAAACAGTCTGAACACAGGTCAGTTTTCTCTGACAGAGATGAAAGTTTAGTTTTAATCATCAACTCTATCAGAGGACAAAGTTTAAACCTCTAGACTAAAATGTCACAAATTAAGAAAGAATTCAGTTAAGTATTAAGTTATTTTTCTGCATTTAACAGTGAGATGGATAACTTAGAGTTTACAATGAACCTGGGTACAAATTCTAATTTTCTCAGATTAGTTATTTATGGTGTCAAAGTTTTTGAGAGCATAAATAGAGAAATATTGAACTTTTCAAATGAAAGTGATCAGTGATCAGTAAGTATGTGTGCTTGTAAATAACCCCTTAAACCTGTCAAAAACTGCTGAGAAAAGACAGTTTGTATGTGTGCAGAAATTATTTATAGAAAAAAAAATGTCTAAATGAAATTTTTATATGTGTCACCTTGATTCTAATTTTTGATACATGTATTAGCCTAACTGGATTAGTTTTAAGATTAAAAAATTTGAATAAAACATTTAGAATCTTCGTCGACAAAAACTAGACTTAAAGTATAAAAATTATTACACTTTGACTAAAACTAATAAGCATTTTCATCTCAAGACCAAGACTGAATCTAAAATAGCTGTCAAAATGAAATGAAATGAACATGACTGCTACATGCCCCTAAAACACCACTTTACACACAATTTAAAAACCTTTGTAGTTGACTTGAATCGTAATTTACACTGAAGGTGTTACAAAATGTTATGTTGCAGAATTAAAAACAACATTCGTCAAATAAATCTATCAAAAGTTAAAATATAAATACTGTAATAAAGATGAAAGGAAAGTAAATCTAAAGGAGACACGGAGTATAGAAACACCATGAATGAGGATCCGTCCATATGGCTCACTGGGTGGTTTGATGAGTACCACAATGATGTGAATCAAGGGTTACAGTCACAGTCACCAGACCTCAAGTGAACATTTGAGTCACATGATCTCCACCACCACCGGCATCATCAGAACACCATTAGAGCTCCACACACAAAAGGCCCCTTCACACTTTGTGATTTTGGGCTGTCCCAAACAAACTCATAAATTGCAGGGGTGAGTGAAAAGATCAATACAGTATTGTACCGGTACACTGAAGCCAAGTATCACTTTTTTATCATATACATTATTAATTTATGCAAATACACATTTTAATACAACGTTTGGTAGTAGAATGACAAAATCAATTGTTTTTTGGTCAACTTGATGGTGCTGATGCAGTTAATTGAATTAACGACTTTCTCCTTCTCTCTTTTGATGTGTGTGCGTGAATGAATAAGGTAAGAAGCCGCCCATGTTTCACTTACAGTAGAGTGAGTTTAATTTAGTTAGCATGTAAACTTTTGTGTACTTTCCAGTTTGTCTTTGTTAATTGACTGCTACCGCTGATATGCGCTAGCTTAATGGCTCCTTTAGCCGATGTTAATTAGCTCTCTTGATAACCTCGCTGAGTACCATATGTAATCTCTTAGTTAAAGGAGAAGTCCGGTATTTTGCACTTTGAGCACCATTTCTGGGTTGTTTATGATTAAACAAACAAACAAAACAACGGCACTCACTGATCCATCTTCTTTTGTATTTTAATTGTGGACAGAAAACGAACGCGTTTCAGCGTAAAGCCATCATCAGGGTGGAGAACAAAAGAAATGGCAACACAAATATAGATAACCAGGTGAGACCCAAAGTCCAATCAGTGACAAGACCATATGATTATACAATAGGATCCATGTGTGCAAACACACATGTGGCCTCCTCAAATGGAAGAGGTGTGGCCTCAGGAATCAACATGAAAGGCAACAGGTGTCACGAGCCTGAAAGAAACAATCTACAGGGCTGAACGTCCCAGAGACACACATAAAGCAACAATACAAAAATGGCAATGCAAATCAACAAATACATAAAGATAGCCTTGAGCAGACAAAAGTTGCCAAAAACACACCAAAGCAAAAACCTGCACTATATATGTACAATCCATTAAACATCTAAAGAGAAAAATGATTATAAAATAGATCTATGCTAAGGAAATCCCTGAGAGATCACCAAACAAGGATCTGTCTATACTTGGGAGTCATAGCATAAAAAATAAGAAAAAAAGGAAGAAAAAAAAAAGATAAAGAGCTATGTGACCCTATCAAAACCGATTAATAAGTATAGACCAAAGAGCATAGAAAAATATCATAGAAAAATATATACAAACATATAAGGCAAATGTAATAAGGGCAATTAGCATGTCAAGAAAATTTTAATCATAATTTTAATAAAACTTTAATTAAGAGCTAAATAACCCTATTCAATATTTAGAATTCTTAGAGTAAATAGAAAAAAATCTAAGAAAATGAAGAAAAAATGTCTAGGAAAAATGTAAGGACAAAAAAATCTAAGATCCAATGAGAAAAATGGACTCACTCTGACCTTGTCGACCTCTTTTTGTTTTTTTTTTGTTTTAAATTTTTATTGTGTTTTCTTTTTATAGGGTATACATTTTACATTTAATGCAGTAATGCATAGATTTCAGGTATGTTGCTACCAATTGAAATAATATTATGAAAACCGAGAAATTAAATTAAAAAAAACATAACAAAACAGGCGGGAAAAAAGAGGGGAGAAAAAAGGAAAAAAAAAGAGCAGATAACAAAAATGTACTACAACCAATAAGAACAAAAATAAATAAATAAATAAATTAATTAATTAATTAAAAAAACAAACAAAAAAAAAACAGGTTAGTGCTGAGTTGTGCAGAGTACATAGTAAATTAGTTCGCAGCAATATCATACATGTATACATTTTAAAAGTTTACACCATAGAATATACAGTTAATCATTTATGAGCTGGACACACTTTCAGACCCCAACGTATAGGTGTGGTACTTTCCCCATTTCAAATCATATTTCCCCACCTTATCCAATAATCTGTATGATAGGCGCTCAAAAGCAGCCAACTGCCCAAGAGATGTATACCACAAAGATGGCGCAGGTGCAGCAGATGCTTTCCAGTCTTTAACCAGCAGTCTCCTCCCTAACATAAAGGCAGTTTGGATCCACTCCGCTAAGGAAGGAGTGTGTCCTCCTGGTATAAGTCCCCTAGAATTACAATGCCCTTTTGGTACCAAGATTTCCAGAGAAAGCTTGGGATTTAGCCAGATCCCAGCAGACCTGTGAAGATAGGGGTTAAATATCTTGGGGAGTCGGTAGTGTAGTGGATAGTGCTGGCGCCCCATGTACAGAGGCATTGCCTCACTGCAGCGGCCGCGGGTTTGAATCTGGCTCGCGGCCCTTTGCTGCATGTCAGTCCCCACTCTTTCTCTGTCTCCCCATTTCACTCACTGTCCTATCATTAAAGGCAAAAAGACCATAAAAATAATCTTTAAATTTTTTTTAAAATATCTTTGCTATTTTATTCCACACCCATTGGGTATGAGAAATAATGGGATGTAAACAACTTTGCGGGGCCAGTCCAGCTGAGATACAGTTTATAGGTTCAAGAGGTGCACAAATGGTGCTCTCGAGAAGAAACCATGGTGGGGCTCTTTCTGGGGGCAAAGCCCATTGTGCCATATGTTTAATAATAAATGCATAGTGGTAAAGTAATAGATTAGGCACACCAAGGCCACCTCTTTCTACTGGTCTCTCTGTAGTTTTTTCAGGCTCAACCTGGGGCGTTTATTATTCCATATAAATTTATTACAGATTTGATCAAATTGTTTAAAATAAAGAAGTGGGATTCTGACTGGAAGAGCCTGTAGCAGATAGTTAAATCTCGGAGCACAGGCTTGTCGACAGCACAATAGAGATAGAGTATCTATATAGTAGAAAATGATAAATGTGTCTATATAAATCTTAATGGGAAATCAAAATGTAGGAAAAAAGAATAATAAATAAAATAAATAATGTTTATGATGAAATAGAGTGGTTAAGACCAAAACAGTGACAAATGCTCATTTTTGGAGAATTTGGCTTTCCCCTGCCTGGCTTAAGAGTGCTGCCTATGGCAATGTGTTAGGGATGTCCCAATCACATTATTTTTGCATCCAATCTGATACCGAGTCCTTTATTTGAAACCGAGTCCAATACCGAGTCGGATCCGATACTTTGCAAAGCATTAAGAAAGGAAAAAAAAAAGAATGCATCCAAGTTGTCCCATAAGGTTTATTTTTATCTAAATAGTATCCAAAAAGCTTATCGGTGGTTCAGCAGCACAAAATGTACACAAATTCTGAATTGTAAACAAATTGTCCCTCCAGAGTTGCTGTAGGGCTGTGGTAGGCGAGGTTCCGCCTTTGGTGTGGTTTTTTGCTCGGAATAAAGAGAGAAGCCGTGGCCGCTGAACCTGTTGTCTCGACTGCTGTCCATCTATTGCTCATTAGCTGCACTCAGTTAGGCGAACCCAGGACGCTCGGTTACAATACATTGGAAAGCGGAGGCAACAATGAACAACATAGATGAAAAACCTGGCCATTGTTGTTGTTTTGATTCCTCCGATCTTTTATTACCGATTCCAATTTTGTAAAAATAACATGATTGGTGCCGATACCCGATCCGAGGATCATGTTTAAATGAGTGAGTGTTTAAAGATTGTGTATGCATATTTATAAGAATTGAATGTAAAGCTATTTTTTCCCTTTGTTTATTTCAGAACCACACACACAAATGGACACTTGTTGTAAACCTCCTGCATTGAAAATTAAAGTATCTCAAACCTGATTCACCACACGCTATGGAGTCACCACTGGACAGCACTAATCCATCTGGACAACCCTATAGAGAGCACCACCCTCCAGTGCATTTGGCCAACTATAATGTCGATTATCTTCCCTCCCAGCATCCTCCAACCACGCCACCCAGACATAGTGGCTTCAAGAGGAATCTTTCTGAGAAAAGTGTATCGAGCTTCTGGTCAAGTGCATCCTCCAGGCTATCATCTCGGTCATCAGTGGGAATCTACCCCAGCCCCGGTCTTTCCATTGTCCAGACTGCTCTATTAGAGGAAAGGATCAAGCAGATGGAGCTTGCAGAACTGCAACAGCAATTTGAAGAGGATTCCAAAGCCAACCTGATCTCACAGAAATACGTGAAATGACCACGACCTCTTAACACCGCATTCCGTGGTGGCAGCACGTAATGGGTTGAAATTACGTGCTGCCACCACGAAAACAATGCCA
>NC_065519.1:36355875-36356055 GCF_006386435.1 Epinephelus moara
AACACCGCATCCCGTGGTGGCAGCACGTAATGGGTTGAAATTACGTGCTGCCACCACGAAAACAATGCCAATGTAAAGTCAATTAGGGTCCTCTCCCGTGGTGGACACACGGATTCCCTGATTCAATCACGTCACGTCAACCTCGTTTTCCTCAATGATATCTTTAACATTCCTGTATAC
>NC_065519.1:36364167-36370809 GCF_006386435.1 Epinephelus moara
GGCTACTCTGTGTTCCTCGGCGCACAGAGTGAGGGAGAGGAGAGGAGATCAGCTCGACCAGCGAGGGAGATCCGTAGGCCTAAAACGCGTCTAACTGTGCACAGTAATAACTCTTTCTAAAGCGTTCGCCACGTGGGACGAGTTGCTAAGCTTTAGGAACAGTTGTGGGTACTCCTATCGGCTATGAGGATCACAGCCAGAAGCCTTTCCCTCAGGTACGCTTTGTGATGATATACCCCAGCGTGACGTCATCGGTGCGGGGTTGGCCATGGCGGATTTCACCCAATGGGAGCTGTGTATTTCAAGGGACCTCTGCTGGTCAGCTGGGGTGCTGTGTTGGGGGTTGAATCAGCTGATTCACACAGAGAAAGGGGGTTGACTGATTCCTTTGTTCTTTTGGGCGCCAACATGTGGTCTCAGGCTTTGATTGTTACATGTAGGCCCAAAGGTTTATGGATAAAGTGTAGGCCTTTGTTAGAAATCCTTGTACGGCACAACACGACGTAAGGTCATCTAATAGTGCATCAGTAGCAGCAAGCTTTAATCCCTTACCAGTGATGACAGGTGACACCCCAGCTGATTCAAAGCATCTTATTTAGGCCAGCCTATGGCAGTCTACACCACAGCAGCTACATATGGCTAACATTCCTGTCGCTACAACCTTGGGTCCCCATGCTGATGTGTTGCCACCGGTCTCAGTTGCTACTCTAGCTGCACCTATTGCACCATCCATTACAGCTACTCCAGCTGCAGTTCCGCTTAGCCAAATGCCAGCTCCAGCTATTCCTACTGCCACTGTAGCCATAAAAAACCCTGTCTGCATCGCGCCAACCACTGCTGCTGCAACTGTGAGGCCAGCACCAACTACGGCTCCCATGCAACTTGCTGCAGTGCAACCAGTACCTTTTTACATGCTGGCCATATAACAACCCGCATTTCCTTAAGGGTCATGGCATCATTGTTCTGGGGCTTTATCATATCCAACACCAACGGTCCCATCCAACCAGCCTGTAGCACAGCATCAGACACTGCCAATGGTCGCATCAATCAATCTATCAATCAATCAATTTTATTTATAAAGCCCAATATCACAAATCACAATTTGCCTCACAGGGCTTTACAGCATACAACATCCCTCTGTCCTTAGGACCCTCGCAGTGGATAAGGAAAAACTCCCACCAAAAAAACCTTTAACGGGGGAAAAAAAAAAAAAACGGTAGAAATCCCAGGAAGAGCAACTGAGGAGGGATCCCTCTTCCAGGATGGACAGATGTACAATACATGTCATATAGAAGAGATCAACATAATAAATTAACAGTAATCCATATGACACAATGAAACAGAAAGAGAGACAGAGAGGGAGACAGAGAGAGATGCAGGAAAGACAGTAATGACAGTAGCTTACAACAACATTAATGAAATTATAATATTATAATTATGATTCTGGCTATTGTGGTACAATATGTTGAAAGTAAATATTAATATCTGATAGTATATGTATGTGACAATAATCATATGTGTATAACAACAGTAGAAGTATGACTAATGATAACAGTAGCAGCAGGAGGCATCTGGCAGGACCACGGCAGCAGCACAACCACACACATCACACTATCCAGGCACCGCTGTGATAGAAGTTAACCTGCGAGACAGTGGAGCACAAAGGCTCCAGAGAAGAGGCTGAGTTAGTGACATGCAGTATGGCCGAGTTAGCAAGATGCAGTAACAGGACATGAGAGATAGAGAGAGAGAAGGTGCCCAGTGTATTACAGGAGGTCCCCCGGCAGACTAGGCCTAAGTCAGTCTAACTAGGGGCTGGTACAACGCAAGCCTGAGCCGGCCCTAACTATAAGCTTTATCAAAGAGGAAAGTCTTAAGTCTAGTCTTAAGTGTGGAGACGGTGTCTGCCTCCTGGACCGCAACAGGAAGATGATTCCACAGGAGAGGAGCCTGATAGCTGAAGGCTCTGGCTCCTGATCTACTTTTGGAGACTTTAGGGACCACGAGTAACCCTGCGTTCTCAGAGCGCAGTGTTCTGGTGGGATAATATGGCACTATGAGCTCTCTAAGATATGACGGAGCTTGACCATTTAGAGCTTTATAAGTTAAAAGTAGGATTTTAAATTCAATTCTGGATTTTACAGGGAGCCAGTGCAGAGAAGCTAAAACAGGAGAAATATGATCTTGTTAGTACACGTGCCACTACATTCTAAATTAACTGGAGAGTTTTTAAAGACTAATTAGAGCTACCTGATAATAGGGAGTTACAGTAATCCACTCTAGAGGTAACAAAATCAGGTCCTCTCACTAGCAGCTGAGCAGCTGGTGTCGCCAGCATCAAACTAAAATATAACTTCTAATGTTAATGTGGGAGCTAAGCAGAAAACTTTATCAGTCATGCCCGTCTGTAACATTAATAGACAATGTTAGTTTAACAGGAAACACAATTATGTGTGTCTGAAAAGTTATGCTAACTGTAAAGTCACAGATTGAAGCTGAAAAAACGTTTGGTTTCTCCCGTAACCCCTGGTACTCTGATCACATAGTGAGGTAGAAACAGGAGCATCCTGAGCCTAAACTACCAACTCTATTTGATCAGCAACGAAAATATGGTGCCAATTCACCAGAAGCACAGAAAATAAACTAGGGCTGTAGATAAATACATTTGTATGGACAGATCTTGTTTCTGGTTGTTATTTATTTATTTAATTATCATTGATGTTACTGTTCTGATCTTTATTTAAAAAATGACATGCCTCTTAATTTTTTGCTGCTGTATCGAAAATGGTATCGAGTATTGAATATTTTCCTGGATATCGATATCGAGTTTGAAATTTTAGTATCGTGACAACCCTACTAGGTGGCTACGCTCACCTGGTTTTAACCGAGTTTCAGTAATAAAAAAGATATCTAAGTTACGAGAAGAAATAAAATCATTTAACATGTGGGTCTTGTTGTTGAGTGACCTGGAGTTGAATACAGCCAGTTTGGCAGGGCGGGAAGGAGAATGACAGGTAGACTTGTCAGGTGCAGAAACAGTAACACTGTGTTTTAAATAAATGAGGTTGTTTATATTTACAGCCTTGAAACTGCCATGTAAGCAGTATGGTCTGACTGGTACCATAGTTTCAATAGTTTTGATGGGGGGACCAGCAGGTGAGGGGGTTAATGACAGGGGGGCCAGCAGGAGGAACTCTCAACAGTAACAGTCCTTCAAAGTTGCACCACAGAGGAAGAGGGAGATGCCGAGGTGTGTGTATGTGTGTGTGTGTATGTTCCAAAACAAGTCAAAAAATGGCAATGAAGACTACACTGCATGCCCTACAAGCGGACTGTAGTCAAGTGTGGAGGCTGAGAAGTCTGCTGAATCGTCCAGATCCACGGCCAGCAGTTGGGATTGGACCGCTAATGAAGGCAGACTTTCCACAGCTGTTAAGAAAGTTTAACAACTGATCAAAGTGGATTTTGGTGAGCTCAGACTGGTGTAAAGCACGGTATGGAGCGGCGAGACTCGATACGGGAGTGCTCTGGTACAGCCAAGGGCGGGAAATCATGCAGGTTGAGGATGTCATATCTATTCTCCAGATGAAGACTGAATCAAGGAGGTGCAAGAGAGGAACTCCTCCCTCTCCTGCTGCGGGGACCGATCCGAGGCCAGGGCTCATGGTGAGACCAGAACCTTAGGCCTAGCCCCGAGCCGTGTCCAGGAGTCATCAGAGACAGAGAGTGGAGGAGGTGCAACAATGGCAGGACAGTGAGCAGTGATAGGCTCTGGAAGAGAGGCTGATTCCCCGGACACAGCAGCAGTAGTGGGAGCGGTGGCATCAGGCTCCAGGCCACTGATTGTGTCGGTTTGTGCTGGTCTGAAGACAATGGTGTTTGTTACAGTTTCTAGGCTTCCTGGATCTTGTAGAGAGTGGAGATTCTTTCTTCCAGCTCCAGGATCTTTTCAGCCGGCGCAACTGACACAGCTGGATGGAGAGGTGAATGGAGCCATATTATAGGTGTGGTGGAAACAAAAGAGGAGGCCAGTACAGGGCTAACAATGTGTCAAGTAGTAGTAACGTTAGCCAGTTGACAACAGTAGCAATTGCTAACAGGGAAGTCACAGGCACTTACATGCAGGGGCTCTAATCCAGAGCCCACAACGTTGATATGGTGTTAATAGGTGAACCACAGAGGAGATGGGACGCAGCAAAAACTTACAGACACGGGTCCAACAAGTGGACCCACTGCGGTGCTCAGGCTTCTGTTCGCAGATAGTGGCTTGTGGCTTGACTTGAGCCGGTGTCTCCAATTAGCATCCAGGGCTTCAACAACGGACGTGCTTCGATGGAATGAAGCAGCTGTCAGGATCTGAAGGCCGGAGTCAGTGTTGGTGTTTCGACTGAGACAACAGTTAAAAATCCAGCGTCTACGATGTGAGATACCGTCCCAGGAAGATGAAATATATTGTTGTTACCCCTGTTATGAGGTCTGGTAAAGATATTACAGAGGATTGTTCAGAGGATTTAGTTGGATTGTCTCAGGACAACATAGCGGCATGTATACTTCTTACTGAAAGAGCTCAGAGAGCTCGTGGGATGTAGCAAACTCACTGCTGACACACTGAGGGTGAAAGAAACAACACTGAGGCTGCTTTCACACCTGTAGTGTGGTTCATTTGGTCACACCAGAGGGGAAAAAAATTATTGTATTGTTGCATTTTGGTTCCGTTGCAGTTCACACTGATGTTTTGCAAATGAACCAAGAGGCGAAACATGAAGTTCTACCAGCTAACAGGTAACTTGTTGATTGGACAGTTTTTGTGTATGTCATCCTGTATCATTAGGACCCACATGTGGAAATCCCATGTGAGTTTCTGCAGCATCACTTTAATGCTTCTAAAGTGTTCATATTTATGTTCTTTGGTTTCACAAAGAGCTCATAGAAAAATAACTGATTGTAAGCATTATTAGGAGGCTGTTATTAGACTGCAAATCAATCACATTATGAAAAATGACTAACATAGAGAAACAGAGGATGAAAAGAAGGCGTCTTGTACAGGAGTGATTTGGGGATTAATTCTGTGGGATCTGTGTCATCCACTTTTCAGTGGCCTTAATGAACAAAGTACACGGAGTTGGATACATTAATGGCAATTTTAATAGCTTTTAAATCAGGGAAAATACCCACACTGACGTGTGTTACCATGGTTACATGTATGCATTAGCATAAATAGGTTATGGGATATACATTGCTTTTATTAGGATCCCTTATGCAGGCAGATTTCACAACCAGTGGATGGATTTATTATTGGTTTAGGTGTTGCTAAAGTCATGTATCTGCTATCATAAAATCCAGTGGTTGGTTTGTTTTCTTTCATGCCACAAATGAACTGCACCAGAGTCCACTTGGAAGCAGACGAAGACCCACCTTTTTGAGCGATCTCGGTTCAGTTGTTTGGTCTGCACCAGGGTTCCACTGACAGCTTTCACATTAGTCCAAACAACCGTACTAACCATGCAAATGGACCTGAGTTTGTTTTAACCAAATCAAACAGGTTGGGTATGAAAGCACCCTGAGACTATGTGCTCTAATGTTTGTAATGTAGTATTTATATAGTAAGGAGGAGGTTTATGTTAAAGATGGCTCCACTGCGTCACCAAACAGGCCTTTAGGCCACCCAAAAAATCCTGGACAAAAAAATGGTGAAAAACAGTTTTAACAGTCTAATTCCACAATCCAGTACTACACACTTTTTAGTCTTTTCACATGTATATCACAAGTATTTTCTAACATGTATAATGTGTTTAGAAAGAAATCACTGATTTTGCTTTAACAAGCCCATTTCAGCCAGACAGTAATTTCTCGGGCAATTCCACTTCTTTGAAGCACTGAACTGACATCACTGTATCATATCAAACCGATCTGTGACCTTTGTGAATTGTTACACCCCTAATATGCAATATTGTCATTTTACTTGGTATATAAAATGTGAGAAATTATTGCTGTAATACAGATCTTTCTTTGTGCTTTTTGGACCCTCCAAGCACCTGTACTGTAACAGACAAGGATCAAAATCCGAGCAGTGGATGCTTCACCGGGTGGCTCACTTTACTGCATTAAGATCCAGCAGTCAGGATCACTGTTATACTAATGCTGCATAACTGATGCACAATTTGAAGATGATGCCAATACTATAAAAATAATGTGATAATCAATTACACAAATGTTGCAACTGAGTGTGTGTCTGCGTTGTTTCTTGTCACCCCGAAGGACACGTCATAAATGGCCCTTCACCTGCTGCAGTAGCCTGAGTGTCAGACTCAGCAAGCCTACTCAGTTGAGTGGGCGGGGTCTATGGTCTGGAACCAGGCTACTGCTGCAGGTGAAAAGGTCATCATGTGATGTAAATAGACTGACAGCAACCAGATAATTAGGGACCGAGCCTAGAGGCAGAGGACTGCTCACAGAGCAATCCTCGCCAAAGGCGAGGACCCTATTGTTTTTGCTGCGTTTATTCTTTCTTTCTCCCACCGCCTCTTTGAACTGGAATTTGACCCCCTAAACATGCTCAAAAGCTCACCAAAATTGGCACGCACATCAGAACCGGTGAAAAATTTTAGAAAATCATGAAATTAACCCCTAAAGTGCCAAAAT
>NC_065519.1:36372867-36373985 GCF_006386435.1 Epinephelus moara
CCATCCGTCTGCCGTAACTGAATCCAAACGCCACTAATAAATAAATAAATAAGAAGATAAAAATAAGGCTGAGCACGGAAGAACCAGAGAGGAAACACCATCACATGGAGCCGTCTGCCCCTGGCAACCCGGCCACCCTCCACTCCACCAGGGGAGAGTGGACCCCAAGCCAGCGCAACAGAACCAGCGGCTGCCCCGCTGGTTATACCTCCGACCGTGGCAGCTGTCACACAAACCGCTGCTAAAAATTATACATTTTGATACAGGTAGGCTATATACATATTGCAAAACTCTGTAAAAGTACACCAAAGCATATTTTTGTTTCCAAATATTTATTTGAAAACGAAACCATTCATACGGTCAATATAAAACATTTTGTTAGTAATAAAAAACAAATGTAATCTCAATGTGACCGCGCCAGCCGACGGGACTGCGGCTGAACCACTTCCAATGTTCATTCATTCATTCATTCATTTATTCATTCAATCGCATGTTCAATGTGTGTGTGTGTGTGTGTGTGTGTGTGTGTCAGAGAGGAGTATCAATAAAAAAAGTAATTATTTCGGTGTTTATTTCTTTTATTCTTCCGGGGTTTTTTATTAAAATGCGTAATATAGCCAACAATATTATACACCAAATGTTAATCTAATTATTATTGTAGAATGTATTTAGCAAATCACCACTCTCAACTGGAGACAGCAAAAAAAAAAAAAGGCATTATAAAAAGCCGACAAATAGTGTTAATTAATTGACGTGAGACACTGAAGAGGTTGTCTCCTATAGTCTGCAATTTTTTATTTTTTTTTATCATAACTTCTCGGAAATTACTCAAAAGTAGAACATGCTAAAAGTAAATACAATAATAGGCTAAATAGTATCTAAGCAATAGATAGATCCTACTTTTTAGTAGGATTGTATTGTCTGAGGATGACTCATTTTAGTAACTATTTACAGTAAAAAAGAAAAAAACAAGCAAAGAAACAAACAAAACTCATTTTATGCACTCGGCCTTCAAAGAGCTCTCTGAAACTACACCTGGCATGGCTTGTGTCCAAAAAATGAAAAAATCTAAACTTTGTCGTAGAGCTAAACCAAATACATCATTGGAAAGGTCTCAA
>NC_065519.1:36374219-36382286 GCF_006386435.1 Epinephelus moara
ATATTTGCCGTTTTAATATCAAGAACACTTCCGCGTTTTTGTGTATATACAGGAATGTTAAAGATATAAGGAAAACGAGGTTGACATGACGTGATTGAATCAGGGAATCCGTGTGTCCACCACAGGAGAGGACCCTAATTGACTTTACATCAGCATTGTTTTCGTGGTGGCAGCACGTAATTTCAACCCATTACATGCTGCCACCACGGAATGCGGTGTTAATAGGTCGTGGTCATTTCACGTATTTCTGTGAGATCAGGTTGCTCTGTCTGTGTGTCTCACAATCTTTAAAGGACAGATTACAGCAGCAGAATCTTCATTTGAAACAGCAAATACACATTATTAACCCCTAAAGTGCCAAAATGGGCTCTCTAGCGCCACCTAGGTGCACTAAACTGGCCACTGCAGCCCGTAGGAATGTCGTAGAAATATCAAACCAAAAGTGGTGTGTTTGACTTACAAATCACGCGTTGACACCCATGACCTAAGTTCAACAGGAAGTGAGCTATTTGACCTTTCAAAGTAAGATTTCGCCTGAAACATGCTCTTAAAAAAACATCTCCTCCTACACCGTTTATTGTATCGGCTTTAAAGACGCACACATGCCAGCTCAACTGCTGCTAAACAGATCTTCTGTATAACTTTATCTCTTTCATCATCACATTATTTTCATGGTTGGACCAACGGTTTGGGAATGGGAAGAACTTCTTCGAGGAGTTAAATCTCCACTAAAACAGGTCTCTCTGTGTTCTGTCTGTCTCTCTCTGCTCTTCTGCCAGGTGCACCTACTTCATCACCATGGCAACCGCTGTCACACACAAACTCACAGAAACATGATGTGTGTGTGTGTCTAAATCTTACATGCAGAATGCAGACATGACAGGGGCACAATCTCCATTTTAACCCTTTAGGTGCCAGAGTTTATTGAGGAAAATATTCCATTTTCATTTCAACGTTTCAAAAAAGGCTGTGGCTTGAAAGTGGTGAGAGATAAAGGCATACTGTAAATGAGAAAACTATTCATCATGACCCAAAGTTTGTCATGGGAGTATTTTAACTCATCTAATTTGCATATTGTGACGTCACTAGGCGGCGGCCATATTGGATTTCATATATCTCAGTAAAACAACATTTTGAACATATTTACACAGTAGATTTCTTTTGTTTTGTGTTGTTTTTGTCATCTCATCCTCAAAATAAAGGAAGAGGAATCTGATGGGAATAAATTCACTCATCTAATTTGCATATTGTGACATCACTTATACATACCTACAGCTACAGAAAGCATTCAAACATCAAAACGTTCAGCTCTGTAAGGATTTTTTGATGTTTGTGGCAATATGTTTGATATTTCTAAATAATTGACGATGACGACATAAGCTGGAGGCTGAAATCGGCACGAGTGCGAGGTCCCGCCCAACGCTGCTTGCAGCTTTAATTTAATTTAGCTTTTATTTTGTTTTGTTAAATATTCTACTTGATAAGGACCATGGACGGACATTCACAAAAAAAAAAAAAAGCCTTGACAAAAGGGAACTTTGGACTTTGAGGGGCAAACGGGCAGGAGCACCCTTCGCCTCCCCACTGCATGCACCCACTTATAGGTCTCAATAGGTAGTGTACGTGTTGTTTAAAATGTTTAGTTTAAAAATGCACAATGCATAACTTATTTCATAATTTCATAATTACATGGATAAATAATTTAGTTCATTCAGGTTAAAATGTAAATATTATTTGATTGAGTTGATGTATAAAGGGTAAAATCTACATGATTGCAATGTTGTAACTAAGGCATTAGTTCATTATTCACTCATCTGTATTTTTATGGCAGAACTTAAGTTCACTGTTAGGTGTGCCGCTACGGCAGAATTCGCTGTGGGACCATGTTGAAAAAGACTGGCTAGACTTGACTTTTTGTGTTGTAATTGTCTGAGGCCGAAGTGAATGTTTCGCATGATCCCGCTGACCACCATTTTGTTTTCTTTTCTGTCACTTTACACTGTATTGTTGCATTCTCTGTTACACGTATTCGTATTCTATTTTTTACGGCATTACAGTGTGACAAGAAAGAGATGCTTCAGAGAGACAGAAATGCCCCAATAAATGCCCGTTTGAGAGAACTGACCTGTGTCTGTGTTGTTGTGAAAGGACCTACAGGTAGATTTATGTGTATAGATTCATTCGTCTCTCAGAAGAAAGCTTCTCAAGGAAATCTCATTTGTAGCTTGAAATTTTGCTGAAAAATGACAATAATATCTTTGAGAAATTTCAGGCTGGTTTTAGAAAAAAAATAGCACTGAAAGTGCACTACTTAAGGTTTTTAATGGCTGGTTACAATCAACTGATGCAGGCCATAAATGGCTCAGGTCATACTTAACAGACAGGCATTTTTGTGTGGGTGTTGCCAACGCTAGATCTGATGCAACAGATGTCTTCTGTGGGGTGCCCCAGGGGCCAGTGCTAGGTCCGGTCTTCTTTTTTAATTTACATTCACCCTCTTAGCACATCTTATACGCATAATATAACTTGCATTTGTACAGATGATACTCAGATCTGTTTAAGTTGTAATCCAACAAATAATTACCAAAATACTGTAAACCTGCTAAATTGCCTTGATGTCACAAAATTTCCTACAGCTTAATGCTGATAAGACAGAGATACTGAACAGTCTTGATTCTCTGTTCCAATCAATAACTCCACATTGCAGAAATCTCAGTGTCATTTTTGATGTATATATTAAGTAGTTCAATCCAGCTTCCACCATCTCAGAAATATTTCCAGGATCAAATCATTCCTTTATAACAATCATCTGGAAATTGTTATTCATGCATTCATAACTAGGCAATTAGATTATTACAATTCCTTGCTCTCTGGCATCAGTAAAAAAATCCCTCTTCCGCCTCAAGCTCATCCAAAACTCTGCTGCCAGAATCTTGACTTGGGACAAGAAAACATGCCCATATCACACTGTGACTGTTAACAGTTAGCTCCACTTGTTAGCCGCTTAATGGCAGCAAGCAAGCAGTCACTGGCTACCAGACTTCACAGCTGATCCCAGCAGGGCTCCACTCAGTCTGGACTGGAGAAGGTTTTTGGTTTGATGCCATCTGACAGGCAGGTACTGTAGGAGTTAGCTCAGTTACCTGTGAGTGAAGCTGTGCTGTAAGTAAACAGTCTGAACTCAGATCACTTTTTTCTGACATGAAAGTTTAGTTTTAATCACCAACTTCAAGTTTTTTTCTGTTTCCTAACGGTGAGATGGATAAGTCAGAGTTTACAGTGAACTTGAGTACAGATCATAGTTGTCTCAGAATTGTTGTTTGTGGTGTCAAAGTTTTTGAGAGCATAAATAGAGAGATGTTGAGCTTTTCAAAAAATGATCAGTACATGTGAGCTCGTAAATCAGCCCTTAAACCTGTCAAAAACTGCTGGAAAAAAGGACAGTTTGTTAGTGTGTAGAAATTATTTGAAGTGAAAAAAAAAATATTTGGCAATCTGCAGCGTATCATGCTAACATTAAAGGATGCCACACAGACCCACACACACACACACACACACACACACACTACTGCCAACATAATATCGTCCCCTTATCCACCGACATCAATTAATTTTCTGGCCTGTATTCACTTTTGTAATCACCTTTCTTGTCTGATCTGTATCCACTTTTGTATTCACTGTCTTTGTTGTCTTGTTAGTATTTTGTATTGTTTTGCAATTAAGAAAAAAAAAGGACACCTTACCCAACTTACTGCCCGAGCGCCAGGTTTCGACAACTTCGGAGTTGTCTGTGTTGTCCCAAAAGGTGTGAAATTAGAGATGAAACATGCTCTTTAATATTAATGTAAGATTAGTGTGTTATTTTTGTTTTATTTTTTTAAGCACTTTATTTGTAATTTTCCGAATATCCTATAAAACAATCATATTCTCTGTTTTACAAATAGCCATAGAAAAAACAATCCCAATAACAGACAAAAAAAAAAACAAGTGCACCTAATAT
The DNA here is from genome assembly GCF_006386435.1 of Epinephelus moara. NCBI lineage: Eukaryota > Metazoa > Chordata > Actinopteri > Perciformes > Serranidae > Epinephelus > Epinephelus moara. Next base: position 36,378,220 of record NC_065519.1, read on the forward strand.
TCCTTATTACAGGACAGTCCAAGGGCAGGTATAAAAGTTCAGAGTTTCAGTTCCAGACCAGGTAAATTGTTCACATAAGTTATTAGAGGGTCCCAGGTTTTGTGGACTCTGTTGATGGAACCGTTGAGGGTACATCTGATCTTTTCCAGCTTTACATTCTGCATAATGTCCCTAATCCAGTGGTGGTGTGATGGAGGAGCAACAGCCTTCCATTTAAATAAAATCAAACATTTAGCTAACAAGGAGGAAAAGGCAATGACCCTCTGTAAATGAGCGGGGGGGACAGATCCCGTCAGTTCAGAAAACCAACCGAAAACAGCAACCAAGGGAGAAGGTGAAATGTTATAAGCATAAGCATTAGAGATGAATTCAAAAAAGGATGACCAGAAAGGGGCAAGTTTCAGACAAGACCAGAACATATGATAGGAGGTAGCCGGGGTCTGTTTACATCTGTCGCATGATGGGTCTACATTCGGAAATATTCTTGCTAGTTTAGCTTTTGAGAAGTGTAACCAATGCAACACTTTAACCCTATGGGCCCGAACGACGCATAGTGCGTCCAAATTCACACCTGTTCTTCTCTATGGATTTTCTCCGCAACCGTTCGTCATTCGAGAAGCCACGCATATCACGTGAAACAGCGGAATCGTAGCTTTCCAAGAAGACCAAGCACTTGTCAGTAGTACAGTGTTTTCACAGCGAAAAAAAATGATAAAGTTACACTAAAATGATGTATAACGGAGCTTTCATACAGCTTTGCACACACATTACTCTTGGATGGATTACTCGCGAATGCAGGCTCGCACAGAAATGCCACGCATATCACATGAAAGCGCAGGAGCAGAGCTTTCCAGGGATACCACACACATCATTGTGCTGTCAACCCATCACGCTATAAATACAGATCAAGTGTCTACAAAATAAAAACCTGACGAATTTCTTTACAATCCATTATACAGATCTTGTTATTAGTCACTTCATATAGTGAGGAATATTGTATCTTACCATGTCCATGACCATTAGGCTTGCATGTGTTTCTCCCTGTCTATCCACATTTGTAGTCCGGCTTTCAAGATGCAAATATCTCCATATTGTCCAATTGACACTCCATCAAACTTTGTATGACAAGACCAGCGCACTTCACCTTTGCGCACCCAGACAACTGAGGACTAATTATGCATGTGTGACAGGGCAGTAGTCACCATATACATTGAGGGGGACACGTGCCCCCCCACCAACGCCCAAAATGTCCCCCCAATATATAACTGAAACTGAAAAACAAATATTATCTTGGAGGACATCATTGCACTTGGTTGACTATTTTTCTATTATCTAAGATGTAAATATTGCATGTTTCTTTCAGATAAAACACATTTTTGACTTGTGAATGAGTCAATGGAATTTCTTGCAATAATGGAAAAATACAGGCAATCATGTCCGCCTGGCACAAACCACATGTTTTGGACAACTGTGAAGTGACAGAATGTCCCAGCATCATGGTTCTTATATTACCAGATTCCAGAGAGTCTCCCCTCTTCAGATGTGGCAGAATATGTCAACTTCCAACTTGCTATGCTGAGATACATGTAAAAATGTAAGAATTTAGTCATACAGATTTATTTTTTTCATTGATATAAAAATTAATATAAAATACAGGCACACAGGAGGACATGTAATGATGGCAAATCTGGTTAGCCCAGATTGTCCAGAAAAAACCCCAAGATATAGCATGTGTATGTAGCCTTTATAATGACTGTGATATGAGCTTAAAAGTAAAGGCAGTAAAAATACCCCAAAAAGGCCTAGGGCCCATAGGGCTAAACTGTATTAAAACATGTCTGGAACATATGGAAGAAGAGTGGACTCTAGTAAGAACCATATCCCATTCCTCATCGGACAGCGGGACCCCCAAATCACTTTCCTATTGTTCACCCTTAATAGAGAATCCAAACAGGAAGGAGAGGGAAGGGTAGGAAAATTATCAAACTTTTTATGAGTAAAATCTCTAATTTGCAAGTATCGGAAAAAAATGATTATTGGTCAGACCGAATTTTCTGGATAATTGTTCAAAGCTTGCAAAAGTATCATTGACATACAGGTTTTCAATACTACGAAAGCCCTTGTCATACCAAATTTTGAAGCCATTGTCCACTAAAGATGGTTGAAAAAGATGATTATGTATTATTGGTGAGTGAACAGAAATACTCTGAATACCCAGACATCTTTTGAACTGCTTTACGATGCGTAGTGATTGAGTTACAATTATATTATCCTTAATATTATTAACTAGCGATGGTAGGGGTGCGCAGAGTAAGGCAGGGAATGAGTGTGGGCTGCTTGTAACCTTTTCAATCTGGAGCCATGCAGGGATCCTATCATTCCAGTCTTTTAACCACAGAGAGATGGCATTAAAATTCGAAGCCCAATAATACGTGCCCAAATTTGGAAGTGAAAGCCCACCTACACATTTCGGCCTTTCCATAAATTATTTTCTTATGCGAGCTGATTTATTATTACATATAAAATAAGAAACCACTTGATTAAATGCCTTGAAAAAAGATTTTGGTATGAGAAACCACTTGATTAAATGCCTTGAAAAAAGATTTTGGTATGAAAACAGGTATCGCCTGAAACAAAAACATAAACTTTGGTACAATATTCATCTTTACAGAATTTGCTCTCCCGATCAGAGGTAGTGGCAAAATAGACCATCTTTTAATATCTTGTTTGCACTGTTCTAACAGAGGAGTAAGGTTACTTTTAAATAGACTCTAATAGGATTTGGTGACTTTTACACCCAAATATGTAAAGGACTTAGTTTCTGTAATGAACTTCACAAAGTCTGAATCAGCCAGCAGGAGTGTGTCAAGCTGCCATGTCCGTTTTGTCCTCTGAGTCTGAAGAGTTACCTTAATACTCACAGGGGCATGATCAGAAATAATAATTGGGTCATATTTACAATCTGTAATAACACTCAGCAAATAGGGGTCAACCAAAAAAACACATTACATTAGAGTAAAATGAATACTCCCTGTTGGTGGGATGTTTAAATCTCCATGGGTCTATAAGTTTATGTATATCTATGAACGACTGGATTGTTTGCACAGATTTAGACGGTCTTGGTGCAGACTGAGAGGAGTGATCCCAGATAGAATCCATCACCAGGTTGTAATCCCCAGACATTATCAAGTGATGACTATCCAGGTTAGGGATGGAGCTTGGCATCTTTTTAAAAAAATGATCGTCATCAAAGTTCGGGCCATAAATATTGACCAATACTAAGCGGAGTTGGAACAGCTGTCCCACAACCATTGCATATCTGCGATTTGGGTCCAAGACAGTGTCTGATACAATGAAAGGGATTTATGAATAAGTATAGCTACTCATCTACCTTTACAGTTAAATTGTGAATGTAATATTTGCCCTACCCAGTCTTTATGGATTTTGGACTGGGCTCGATTTTGAAGGTGGGTTCCCTGTAGGAAAGCTATTCCAACCCCAAGATGTTGTAAGTGAGAGAGAGCCCTTTTTCTCTTGATTGCCTGATTCAGACCCTTCACATTCCAGCTTATAATTTTCATGTCATCTCTACCTGGGACTAGGTGTGAATTATCCTGTGTCATCAGAACAACTCAATTCAAAAATACCTGTGCCCCATTTAGATGGTAACAAAGACAAATAGGTGCACAAACTGTATATAAAACAAATACCACATCAAAACTACTACATATAACACAAAAACAAGCCTTTAAAAGGCTGTCCCCCCCCCAGAAAACGTCAAACTACTGCAAACCTGCATTTGCATGCTACCTGCAGTGATGAATACCTTTTTCAACCACTGATGAACCTCTCCAACAGTATGGTAAATAATAGGGTTGGGAATCTCTCTGTGATAGACGAGTCGATACGTATCTAGATACACGGGTTACGATACCATTCAAAAACGATATATTTTTAATACAGAACGATTCGATACGATTCGATACAGTGTAGGAACGTTACGATTCAATACGATTCGATACGATTCTATGGTTAACATTTGTTAATGTAGACATTAATCATACATT
>NC_065519.1:36382671-36389380 GCF_006386435.1 Epinephelus moara
CAACCAGCCACCCTCCTCCCCTGACAAGTAAAGAACAGTCCCTAAAGTGCGGTGAGGTTTGTGGAAATGTGAACTGCTCGTTTCTCCTCTGACACGTCACATACCTGTGTGCTGCCAGGGCTCGCCTGGTATTTCTGGGCAGTCATGATACCGACGAAGACTTCTTGGACCTGGAGCCGGGCTTGTTGGTCGCCGGTAAGCCGTTATCATGCGCCGCCGTTTTTGACAGGAATACGTATTTCTGTCTGTGTCTGTGACCCCGCGTTCAACCCACAACCGGCAGGATTCGCCTTTAGTTTCTGCTGCGGCTTGGCTGCTGCCTGGTTTATCCAACCAGCATTAGCTTCTGTTCCTCATCTCCACCGGTCAAGCTGGCGCTGATGTTTACATCCATTATTGTTGTCAGGCATTACTGCTACGTCGGCTCTCACGTTGTTTTCGAGATGCAAACTGTTTAATTCAGTCAACCGATCAGTCGGTTCAGTCAACCGATTGCTAGTCTCGTGATACCCGAATCCATGACTCTACAATCGATTCATCTAAGGATTCATGGCTGATTCGTATCGATTGAGAGGGCTGCTACCAACGTAACCGTATCTCTCTTGTCAAACCGGATATCCGGTCGTATCGGTTAATCGTTCCCAACCCTAGTAAATAACCTGTGACATCATTTTACATTATTGAGACCATGATACCCATAGGCTGTATAAAGTCAATGTAATGAGACCGGTGGTGATCATAAAAAAACTTAGGAGGTTGTACATATGTAGCGTTGCATGTGATGTGTACATACACATTCACACACAAAACGTTCACAGCGACATAAATAATACTAATTAAATAATAAAATAAAATAAAACAATACTGTCACAAAATATGACAGAATAACCATATCTCTAATGATATCACCATCTCTTCTAAGTGTCTATTGGCATCATTGACCCGCTCATTACCTCAATCACCACTGTCTGTAGCGTGTAAAGCGGGGCGTCCGTCAGCAACAGTAATATTGTTATTCACGTAGGTCAGCGCTTCCGCAGGGTCAGTTAACTTCATGCGTTTCCCATTGTGCGTGAACTGCAGAGTGGCTGGGTAGTAGAGGCCGAACTGGATCTTCGCGGCGTGGAGCTTCTTTTTGGACTCGGAGAAGGCCGCGCGTCGTTTGTTGACATTCGGGCTGTAGTCAGGAAAGATGTGGAATCTTGATCCGTTGTAGGAGAGCAGGCCCTTCTGTCTGGCGAGGCGTAGGATCAATTCTTTGGTTTGAAAGTGATGGAGTTTGACAATGAATGGCCGCGGTCTGTTGTCGCCATCTGCTGGTTTTGGGGCCAAACTTCTGTGGGCTCTATCCACCGATGGTGGCTTCTCAAAATAATCTTCCCCGAGCACTTCAATGAGTAGTTTGGCAATGAAATCTGTTGGTCGCGGGCCCTCCACATTTTCTGGTATCCCCACCATGCGAATATGTGCCGCCTGGTGTAGTTTTCCAGGTACGCCACCTTCTCCCTCAGAGCACTGTTCTCCTTTGCCAGCAAAGTTTGCGAAGCTTCCACGCTGCTCAGTCTCTTGTCGAACTCATTCAGTCCGTCCTCCACATCAGTAATTCGTTGGCCATACACACTCAGAATTAAATGTAGAGAAGCAATAGACGCCCAGGTCTCCTTACGAAACGAGTATATAGAGGCTTGCACAGCTGTAACTGCATTCGCTAGCGCTTCCATGTTGTTAGCATTAGCATCTGCTTCTGAGCTAACGGTAGCCGAGGAGTCCAAGTTGCGTCGTCTTCTGGCTCTCTCTCTCTCTCTCCGCTCTTTGGCTGGTTTGGGAGGCATTTATCCATTCATAGGGTATTAAAGTCACTTAGTGTGCATTTCCAATGAAGTTGGAACAGTTACGAGGTCCAAAATGTATAAATTTGATAGATTTCTGCAGGAGCTGTGGAAGGCACGTCTACTCCCTACTCATGCTCAAGAGTCTCCGTCTTTTGTACAATTTTTGAGTGAATAAAAGGAAAGGAACACCATGCAAAATTTTGGACACCCCAAGACATTAAAGCTCTCAGACAACGTTAACCAGGGTCTCAGACCTTGATCAGCTTGTTAGGGCTATGGCTTGTCCACAATCATCGTTAGGAAAGGCCAGGTGATGCAAATTTCAAAGCTTTACAAATATTCTGACTCATGAGACCTTGTCCCATCAATCGCCAGCCATGGGCTCCTCTAAACAGCTGCCTAGCACTCTGAAAACTCAAATAACTGATGCCCACAAAGCAGGATAAGACTATAAGATGATAGCAATTTGTTTTCGGGTAGCTATTTCCTCAGTTTGTAATGTAATTAAGAAATGGCAGTTAACAGGAACTGTGGAGGCCAAGTTGAGGTTTGGAGAACCAAGAAAACCTTCTGAGAGAGCTGCTCGTAGGATTGTTAGAAAGGCAAATCAAAACTCGCGTTTGACTGCAAAAGACCTGCAGAAAGATTTAGCAAACTCTGGAGTGGTGGTGCACTTTTCTACTGTGCAGTGACACCTATGACCTTCATGGAAGAGTCATCATAAGAAAACCTTTCCTGTGTCCTCACAATAAAATTCAGCATCAGAAGTTTGCAAAGAAACATCTAAAAAAGCCTGATGCTTTTTGGAAACAAGTCATGTGGACTGATGAAGTAAAATAGAACTTTTTGGAGCCAATGAGCAAAGGTATGTTTGGAGAAAAAAAGCATTCAGAATTTCATGAAAAGAACACCTGTCCAGCTGTTAAACACAAATGTGGATTGATCATGCTTTGGGCTTGTGTTGCAGCCAGTGGTACAGGGAGCATTTCACAGGTAGAGAGAATTGTTTCAGTTAAATTCCAGCAAATTCTTTCACCATCTGTAAAAAAGCTGAAGATGAAGAGAGGATGGCTTCTACAAGAGGACAATTATCCCAAACTCGAATCAAAATCCACAATGGACTACCTCAAAAGGCACAAGCTGAAGGTTTTGGCATGGCCCTCACAGCTTCCCGACCTAAACACCATTAAACATCATGTGGATAGACCTCAAAAGAGCAGTGCATACAAGACGCGCAAGAATCTCACAAAGCTAGAAACGTTTTGCAGGAAGAATGGGTGAAAAGCCGCGAAACAAGAACTGAAAGACTATTGCTAAATACAAAAATTGTTTAGAAGCTGTGATACTTGCCAAACGTGGTGCTACTAAGTACTGACCATGCAGGGTGCCCAAACTTTTGCTTCAGGTCCTCTCCTTTTTTGTTATTTTGAAATTGTAAAGGATAAAAAATCTTGCTTAAAATTTTGAAGAAATGTTTTATCTTTAACTTAATGCCTTTTGGAAATGAGTTCATCTTCTACTCACTTAACTACTCTTTACTTTTTCTTTCCTTTTATCAACCATCTGTATATTAATTCTATGTAGTACCAGTACTTCAAAAATATGCAAATTGAACATGTTGACTGTTCATTATTTGACTTTGAAAACAGCAGTTGACAACACTGGTCGCAGCTCAAGGTCCACAAGCTAGTTTTCCACCAAATTGGTCCTCATCAGCAGATTGACTTTGCTCAGCTGCCATGGAACCATAAATGTTTAAACTTCTAAGCAATAACAGTTCATTCTGATTCTTGACAGCTGACAAGTCAACATGGAGGTTGACCATATGATGCAGTCAAAAGCTCCAAAACAACTGAGAAAATAGACATTATTGAGATTGTTCTGTCAGCTGGTATTTGTTGAAACTATGGCTGAATCCTCTCAATGAATTTAGGAGGCAGAGGTACAGAGAGCATTCTGAGGTCTGAAGGTATAAGAGCTAAGTGACAGCAAAGTGAGAGTGGACAGGTTTCTGTGCCATGCTGTTTTTGTACTCTGTTTTCCTGGATGTTGACTGATCCACGTTTCTGTTGTAGATAAAAGCCACCGTGAGACAGCCTAGACCCTTCTGTGATCTGCTGGGCATATTACAATGAATGGTGGGCTTGAAAGTGGTGGGAAATAAAGATTCCAGCCAAGATTTTAGAGAGTGAGACATGCATGAGGAATGCAGACCCCACCCCACTGCTGAACACCTAACAGCTGTTGTTGGAGCTCAACAGTATTTTCTCCAGCACTACTGGAACACTGTGAAGCTGCCAAAACCTAACAAAGACCAAAGACAGGTTCCTTAGCTGAGATGTGAACAGCTGGCAGACTCTCAAGCATTACAGTTCATATACGTGTGAATAATAGTTGAACTCTGTGGTTAAATATGGAATTTGATATCACCATAATGTGACATCTTGTAGAATACAAATACAAATCAATCTCATCATAAAGGTTAACAACACAGCTTGAAAAGGAGTGTTTTCAGACAGAGCAAAAGGGAAAGTCAAAATGAAGATCAGTGCATCTTCTAATATCTGAACACTTGAAAATAAAAATGAAGAGTAAACCATGTGGCTGTTTACTTTCAGCACCTTGCTCAGCATGCAGTACAATAGCTAAAAATATTCTCCAAATGGATCTGTGGCCCCAACTGTGTAAGACAAAAAAATCTGACAGGACAACACTCACTCTTACTCTGACCTCATCACATATCGACGTTTGGTCATGGACCTTCCAAGTTTAGATACGACATGCATGGTACCCTGGGTGTGTTGGTTGTTGACTTTCTGGGACGCCATGTCAACTTCAACCTGTCACATGCATTGTCTGTTTTTCAAAATACACCTCTGTTTTCACAGGAAATGTACAGTTTGCATACAGCCTCTTTCAAAATAAACACACCATGTTGGTACAACACAACAAATTGACATTTTTGTCCTTCAACAACAAATGCTCGTGATTATGTTGAGCCAACACACACATGTGGTTGGGTTTAGGAAAAAAGAGCAGGGTTTGGATTTACAGTCACATGGGACGTGAACACCGGCCTCCTGGGTGAAAGTTGGTGGTTGTTGGACTAATCCACCACACCTCCCGCCTGCCCTAGTTGGACTACCACCCTGGATTTCAATGTTCTTCGCTTGGTTTCCCCCCTGAAGCAACCAGCTGCCTGTCATGCCAATGTGAAAGAACAGCTTTTTTTTGTCAGTGTCTGACACTGAAAGTTACTGACCAAGCAATGGATTTCGACAACTTCGGAGTGAGACTGGGTTGGACAGGACAGAGACTGACGAGGATAGTGTTTCTGGAAATAGACTCAGCTATGGAATTTTAGAGTTAAACATTTTGTTTTGAGCAACACACGCTATCATGGTTAGGGATGGATAGTTGTAAGTGTATTACCTGCACCCTGGCCTCAGTGAGTTTTGTCCTCTGGGCCAGCTCCTCCCTGGTGTAGATATCAGGATAGTGGGTTCTTTCGAAAGCCTTCTCTAGCTCCTCAAGCTGCTCTGCAGTGAATGTGGTCCGACTCCTGCGCTGCTTCCTCTTCAGGGGGAGGTCAGGCTCTGACTCCACATCCGACACTTCATCCATCCGACTGCCTAGAAATACACATGGAGGGGACAATTTGGCATTACTTCATGTCAACATGTTTTATACAGTGAATAAGCAATGATGCAATGAATAAAAAACTGAGAAAGAAATAAGAAAGAAAAAATGCTGATAGAGTTTTTTTCCTGGGCATCTACTGATATCAGTAATACTAAACATTATTGATCAAACTGTGTGTCAGTCCATTGAAACTGAGTGTAATAATGGACATGCACTTGTATAGGGCTTTTCTAGTCATCTGACCACTCAAAGTGCTACTCAGTTTTTAACACACTCACACACCGATGGAACAGCCATGGTTAATAAACATACAGAAACGAATGCCTCATTCCCACTGCATGGTTCAGTTCAACTCAACTCTACTTGACCATGTGCTTTCCTCAGTTTAGTTTTCCACTGCAGGCAGTACCCTATGAGCGAAGGCTGGAGTCCTAGCCACTGAAACTGCCCTGACATCATCTTCAAAATGACACAGCACACGGTGCTCCATCCAGGATCCTTTTACTGGCAACCAAACAGAGAAATGTCTGTACTTTGTCAGTTGAGCAATGTGTGATTTTGTGGGCTGCCATTTTTAAATCTGGGTCACACGAATAGACCCTTTTATTGTTAGTAAACAGTATGCCGGTTTTTGGTGGGCTGGCTTAGCTGGAGGCAAAACAATTCTCCCCAGACATTAGCTAGCGCTCATTCCGAGTGCCGTCGCACTCTGGCACAAACTGAAGTGTTCATAAATTTGAAGCAATGTCACAATGTACCGTTCAATTATTCAGAGCACCGCACTCACCAAGTGGCAGAGCACACTCTCGCCACTCTGTCTGGCGGGATGGAGCAGAGTGAATGTGTGATTAACTAAACCATTCATTAATTTATGTAGAAATGTAATGCTCTGTTGTTTCGACCAACAGGGCTCTCATCTTAGTGTAAGCCCGGCTCCAGGTTCAAGAAGTCTTCATCAGTGTCATGACTGCCCAGAAATACCAGGCGAGCCCTGGCAGCACACAGGTATGTGACGTGTCAGAGGAGAAACGAGCAGTTCACATTTCCACGAACTTCACCGCACTTTAGGGACTGTTCTTTACTTGTCAGGGGAGGAGGGTGGCTGGTTGATTTTTATTTTATTTATTTATTTTATTTTGTCCCCCCCTATGTTAATCACTTATTGATGCTGTTTTTGAAGTATGAATAAGTCAATAAGTAATTTATTCCATTGAAATATCATTGATGTATTATAG
>NC_065519.1:36389411-36408168 GCF_006386435.1 Epinephelus moara
GTCTAAAAATAAATACATCTGACATGTGATTTTGTTGTTGTTTGTCTTTTTATTTTATTTTTGCCAGTGCCATACAGCAACAATGCTTGGGGATGTGGTCTTTTACAAATTTGAAAATACTGTAAGAATGTCACTTTTATAGAATTGGCTTCTTTATTTTATAATGTATGATTAATGTCTACATTAACAAATGTTAACCATAGAATCGTATCGAATCGTATCGAATCGTAACGTTCCTACACTGTATCGAATTGTATCGAATCGTTCTGTATTAAAAATATATCGTTTTTTAATCGTATCGTAACCCGTGTATCTAGATACGTATCGAATCGTCTATCACAGAGAGATTCCCAACCCTAGTGTCAGGTCACTTAAGCCCCATTTCCACCAAGCAGTACGGTATGGTATGGATAAGGTACCTGGAACCAGAAAAGTATCCCTTCAGGTACGGTACCTAGACCCGAACGTTTCCACTGCAAACAGTACCCTTACATTTAGGTTTTTACCGGCAGGACGTAGCCGCGTCAACCACTTAATTACATAACATCATATAACGCGACACGGGAAACAGGATTCAGGAGAAGGCACAATGGAAAACATCGAACAGTTCGTAGTCTTTCTGCTCCTTATGTGGCTGTTCATCACAAAACAGAGACAAGCTTTGTTTGAGAAAAGGATGCAGGCAGCAAAGAGAAATACTACAGGAAAGTTTGGGAAATGCTACTACAGAGCTCAGACAGTCTCCTGTTGGCAAGACAATGGCGCAAGAGGGTAAGCTAACATTGGCTAATGTTATTGTTATCCCTCATTACAAGGGTTTAGTGTACTGTCATGCACTTTTATAAGCTAAAGTTCCTTGTTAGCTTGATATGAAACAGGCAGCCGACCAGTATAAAAGTAATATTGGTTTGTTAAAATGAGCATAATCCATTGTGTGTTGTACTATTGTAACATTAACCATCTTCTTGCTAGTGAGTGGGTTATTGAGTGGGCATATCTCACTATTCTCTGGTTTCTTTCTTTAACAAACCAAATGATCAATACAATAACGAAGAAAATAGCCAGCAGATTAATGTAAATACTCTCTAAAAACAACATTATGTTTGGTTATAAACCATTGTTTGAGCATTTTGTGTGCAGTCACTCTCGTACTGCGTATATTGTCCTACACTTACTTTATACACATTCATCTGTGATTTTCCTCCATAAGTTTCTCTACTGATCTATAGTTATATGTAGTTGTGCTGCTGTAACACCCAAATTTCTCCTCTAGTGGGTGAATAAGTGGTGATGAAGCATTTTCAATGCAGGACCAGGATACTGGAGAATTTTGTGTAATCCTAGCGTTCTACTGAAGTAAAGGATCTAAACATGTCCTTTTCCACTGCTGTCTTGTATAAACAATACATATGCTGTATATGTGTTTTTCAGATCATTCAATTGTTACACCACCGCCACCACAGACCAACAGTTTGGGCTTTCAACCAAGCCAACAAGTGGTGGGACATGATAGTTCCTGGGTTTACAAACACACAGTGGCTGCAGAACTTCAGAATGTCCAAAGAAACTTTTCTGTACCTTTGTAACAAGCTGCGTCTAGTTATGGAGAAGCAGGACACAAACTTCCTTGGATGTGTCCCACTGAAGAAAAGAGTTGCCATCACGCTATGGAAGCTTGCAACAAATGCAGACTACATTAGTGTTGACCATCTTTTGTGTGTCAGCAAAACGACGGTGTGAGTTTTGCGACGCTGCATGCAAGTTGTTGGTTCCAGAGCAGATTTGTTTTCCAGACTGGGAGAAGATAAAAGAAATGGCCATCTACATTGAGAACAGGTGAGGGATTCCACAGTGTATTGGTGCCAATGATGGGTCGCACATACCAATTTTGGTCCCACAGGAGTACCACTGTGACTACTTCAACCATAAAGGCTGGCATTCCATTATTCTTCAAGGAGTTGTAGACGGAAAGGGACTATTCTGGAGTGTATATTCAGGAATGGCTGGGAGTTTGCATGATGCTCGAGTGTTAAGACTGTCCACATTGTGGGAGTTGGTTGAACGTGGCAGCCTTTTTCCTGCTGACTCAAGAAACATTGGTGGAGTGAATATTGGCTATTACATCCTGGGAGACTCTGCCTATCCCTTGCAGAACTGGCCTCTGAAACCATTTCCTGAAACAGGTCGGCTGACACCAGAACAACAGATGTACAACAAGAAAGTGTGCAGGGCACGTGTGGTGGCTGAAAATGCCTTTGGCAGACTGAAGGGTAGGTGGCGGTGCCTTATGAAGAGGAATGACAGCGATATCTGCCCGATTAAACAAATGGTGCTGACTTGTTGTGCTCTGCATAACCTTTGTGAAAGCCACGGAGAGGACTACCAGAATGAATGGGACACATCAGTAGCAGCAGCTGCAGCAGAACCGGTGGTTGCACTGGCTCAGGGTGCTGAGGAGGAGGGGAGGGATGTACTAGAGGGCCTGATGCGCCACTTGAGCAACTAATTTTGTTTGAAACCTTTGCAAAACATTGCCAGTGTAATGACAACAATAAAACCTTTTCAAACGCTGACTTTCTGGGTTGTTTTTAAAAAATTTGCATAAATGCTGGGGTTTTGGAATTGTACTTTCACAAAGAATTGTTTTATTTGCTCAGCCAGGTTATACGGGATGCAAAGTCTACATATATAGGCAGAGGACAGAGTTTGAAAAATTCAACCCTAGAGTTTCAATTTAATTTGCCACCCAACACTTAAGTTTTTTGTCCTGAATAAAAAAAAAAGTAAAACTTTTTGGTTGTATGGCTGATTAATTAATCTTGTATCTAATACGCTGTGCCAAAGTATAGCAAAAAGTCAGATTTACCTGAGAAATGTAGCATCCCCTTTTAACATCCACCAACCTCACTCATTTATTTTAACATAAATACAACAAAAGCAAGGTGCCAGAGTTATAGAATAGAACAGAAATGAACGTGGTATAACAAAACATACTTTATATAAAAAAGCTGTGCAAATACAAAGCAAAGTATTAAAAGCAGACAACATGCAAATACAAATCTGTGCAAAGATGAAAACTATATACATGACGTGCAAAAAACAACAACCAATAGGCTGTGTCAGCTCTCGCGACAACATCCAATAATGCCCAAGTTATCACTTTGTTGAGGGTCCTGGGTCACGCCAGCCACTCATCGCTTGTACGAGCGGGCCCAGTGTGCTGAGGAACACTTGGTTAAAAGCTATAGGCTCCTGGTGCTGTCCTCTGGCCAGCTCTGCTTCCTGGTGCCTCGCATCCCTGGCGTCCTCCAGCTGCATCAGGAGGTGCTGGTCCCAGTGCTGCCTTTGCTCCAGCTGTCTCTCCATCTGCATCTGGTCAGAAGCAAGCATGTCCCTCAGGACAGTCAACATGTCGTCCTGGTACCGTCTCCCCTTGCCTAGGTGAAAAAGCAAACAGGAATGGGATATTTTGAGCAAAGCATTTCTTTACATATGTTGGCAGCTGTAGTTATGAGTCATTTTGAGGATTACATTTTTAAATCCTTCATGTCCAATGAAAAGTATGTTTGTAAATGTGTTGTATTTGATGCATTGCTGCAGATCAAACTATCCAACTGTATATAGTGGAGTTAAAATAGGCTGACCAAACGTCCTCTTTTGCCCGGACATGTCCACTTTTCACGTCCCGTCCGGGGTGTCCGGGGTTTTTTTTATAAATTGATGATAATGTAATGGTTTTCCATGTATGTGTGTGTGTGTGTGTGTGTGTGTGTGTGTGTGTGTGAGAGTGCGGCACGGGCTGCATATCTCTGTCCAAACCCGAACCGAGCCCGACATTATTTAATTACTAAAGCACTGTGTCACACAGTTGTTATGGTTACAGGGTATTTAACAGGTCGGGCGTGCGCCGTGGGTGCTCTGCGGAGAGGGAGACCTCCGTGTTTGAGACAGGAGCGGGAGGTGGGATGTCCGACGCTTCCAGCGAGGGGAGAGGGAGAAATATAACAAAATAAGATAAAATAGGAGACACCTGTCTCCCTCTTTTATTTTATTTTCAGCGTTTAATCAAGGCGGAGGTGGGCGGCGGGAGGTCCGCTTCCAGCGAGTGGAGAGGTAGAAACAAACAACCAGTGTGTGTGTTCTGTTCAGGTGTTGTCACGTAAATAGCAGTGCCCAAGCAATAAATAGGACAGACAATAGGATTTTATTTATTTTCACACTACATTTTCACTGAAAGCTGACCGAATCCGACCCGAGCCCGAATACAATTTATACATTTTTGACCAAACCCGGCCCGACCCGTCGGGACCCGTCGGGCTTGGATCGGGTAGCCACACTCTAGTGTGTGTATGTGTCCCCTATCTATAGGGGCCTATCTGAATTTCTGTCTTTGAGAGATATCATTTTGTAATATAACTGAATATTCTATCCATACATATAAACTTTAAATATAGGCTATTAAAATTGTAAGGCATCTTTGAGTAAACTGCGAGTATCATTTAAGTAGGCTATCTCGTGGCCGGGCCGAGTGTCCTCTATTTTGAAAATCAAAATATGGTCACCCTAGTTAAAATGAGCACAGCCTTAAACATTTAAAGCAGTAAAATGCTGCTACATGTTCCTGTGGCAGCAGCATATCGAAAAACCATCATCAGTAACAGTACTGACAGGGGCCTTTTTTCTGTACATTGAGCACTTTATCTTTTCATATCACTAATACAACTTTCAGATATTACATAAATTTACTTAAGTAAGATTCCAAATGTGGTAAGGCAATTTGATAGTGTGGTTATTAGGTACAGGATCTGACCACATATTTCTCCACAGTTTTGGGGACTGATTGTAAGCGTTTTGCCAAGGCTAATGTTTTATTTCTTACCTGGACGTCGCGGCATTATAGGGAAGCCGGTGTCTGTGGAGGTGGACGGTGCTGTGGCAGACAGTAGTGATCGTGCCGTTGTCAAAGAGGTGGCACCTGTGAGCTATCTTTGCTGAAAGGAGTGGTGGCGGCGTCCTCAAAAAAGGGGCCTGCATCATTCTTGCTTGAGAACGTTGCATCTTAAGCAGAAACGTAACACAAATCATGATTTAACTACATCCACTTTTACAACCTAAGTAGACATAAGTAGAATGCAACACTTTAATACTATATGAAATAGCAAACACAAAGTAGGCTACAACGTAAACAGCCACACACAGTGGGTCGCTAGTTAGCTAGCTGGGGGCTAACAATAAGTCCCTAGTGGGCAGAACTGGTTAGCACGCAAGCCAAAACAGTAAAGATTCCAAACAGGTTTCCAGAGTACACAGTAACAGTAGTAACAGTAAAGGCTTAAAGTGAACTCAGATTGCAAGCGGAGTACAGGGCTTACACGTTAGCTTAATGCAACAATACTCACTGTTGGCCTCCAGTAGGGACTCTGGCAACGCTATTGCTGAGTCGATGCCCACCTCTCTTCCAACGCTCATCGGCCTGTGTCCATATATTGCGTCCATTGCGTCAAACCAACGCCAGCTCCTTCTGCTTACGCCACTCTGGCCATTTTGGTCCTTAATCCTCCTGTATTCGCTTTTGAGTTTTTTTATTTTGTTGCAACATTGTTCAGCCGTCCATTGGAAACCATGCTCTGCCATCCGTTGGCATACGGCCTGGAAAACCTTTTAATTTCTCACAGCGCTGTCCAGTTCCCGTTGGATTTCCTCAACTTGATCTCAGAGAAATACGTGAAATGACCACGACCTCTTAACACCGCATTCCGTGGTGGCAGCACGTAATGAGTTAAAATTATGTGCCGGTACCACGGAAACAATGCTGATGTAAAGTCAATTAGGATCCTTTGTCGTGGTGGACACACGAATTCCCTGGTTCAACAACGTCATGTCAACCTTGTTTTCCTCAGTGATATCTTTAACATTTCTGTATACACACAAAAATACGAAAGTGTCCTTGATAACTCAACAATATGATAGGTAGTATGATAAGACCATAAAATAAAATAAATGTATTTTGACAGCTTTTGATAGCGTAGGGCTTTAAGAGCATTGTGCTGTGGGCGGAGGTGGCGCATTCGACTACTGTTTTGTAGCTACTGTCTGCCGTCTGTGGGCTTCATTCCATTTCAAATTGCTGTCCGTCTGCCGCAACCCAAATCCAAACGCCACTACCTCTGTTAAGAAAAGTGTGTGTGTGTGTGTGTGTGTGTGTGTGTGTGGTCATCAAATCTTGTTCAATGGCAATATAAACAGGATGAAGACGGGATTTCCGGACTGTTATCAATCAATCAATCAATCAATCAATCAATCAATCTTTATTTATAGAGCACTTATCATACAATAAAATGTAGCACCAAGTGCTTTACATGTTAAAAGCAGAGCCCCCCATCCCCAACAGATCCCCAACAGACCCCCTCACCTCCCCAACCCCCATCCCGATGTGATTAAAAAAAGAAGAAAAATAAAAGAAAAGGTAACTAAGAAGAAAAAAATAAGGCTGAGCATGGAAGAACCAGTAAAAAAGAAAAAAACAAGCAAAGAAACAATCAAAAAAATCATTTTATACACTGGGCCTTCAAAGGGCTCTCTGAAACTAGACCTTGCATGGCTTGTGTCCAAAAAAAAAAAAATCAAAACTTTGTCATAGAGCTAAACCAAATACATCAATGGCAAGGTCTCAACCTGGAGAGTAACATATGTCAGTATGAAGATTCTACACGGCTCCTGCTTTGAACCATTGACTTTTGAACCTTGACCTCAGTGCATGTTTGAGGGCTTATAACTCAGCAACGAAAGGGGGTACAGACATGGGACCAACTGTTATAGAGAGCTCTTGACCTCAACTATCATGTGAGTCTAGTCAACAACTGGGGGTGCTGTCAGATATGGGTAAAATATGGATAAAATTTCACCCATTTAGAAATAAGATATTTAAAATCTGATAACACAAGTGTGTTTACCATCCCCTTAAAGTCCACAGTGTACTCTGAATTCAGTGTTTACAACTTCCAAATCTGGGAAAAACACTTACATTTTTTAAAAAACTACAATTCCCTAGGACCGCGCCATGCAGCTTGATACATATCAACAACATAGTTGTAGGGTTCGAAATAGGTTTGTAAAAAGATATATCTACTGAATAGATCAAATACCTAGTAAAGCCGAAGTAGTAATTACACTGCACCAAGATGAACTATGGTAAGAAAAAGTAAGGGTGTTGGCTAATTTTTGATATTTTAGCTGGTACTCTAGAAATGGCATTTTTGGGACAGTAGTTTTTTGCAGCTTGTAAAATAGAGTTGTAAAACAGGGTCGTAAAAAGATAGATCTACTGAATATATCTAATATCTAGTAAAACCGAACTAGTAATTACACTGCACCTAGACGAACTATGTTAAGAAAGAGTAAGGGTGTTGGCTAATTTTCGATATTTTAGCTGGTTATCTAGAAATGGCGTTTTTGGGACAGTAGTTTTTTGCGGCTTGTTGTAAAATAGAGTTGTAAAATAGGGTTGGAAAAAGAATGAAAAAGTAAGGATGTTAATTTCAGATATTTAGCTAGTACTCTAGAAATTTGGGAAGGTAGATCTTCCGGTTGTAGAGTTGTCAAATAGTGTCGCGAAAAAGTAAATCTACTGAATATATCAAGTATCTAGTACAGTCGAACTATCATGTTTTTATTATCATTATTATTATTATTATTATTATTGTTATTGATGGGAAATTATGACAGAGGAATATATTTGCCGTTTTATTATCAATTTATTTTGTGTGTATACGGGATGTTTGTGAAGCATCCATGTTTTCACAGACATGGATGTAAACTTTCAGAGAAACTTGACTGGTGCACGGAGGCATACAATCATGGGGCAGTTAATCTAGTTACTTGTATTTTTAATATTTTGGGAATATTTTCAAAACCCTGCAAGCACACTGATTCAGCATTTCTGAGTGTTATACTTAGTTTATATCTGTTAAGTGTTCACTGTTGAAGTTTTTCCTTTGTTTTCTCACAACCACAGCATGATTCATTTCTTATGTAGTTATTTCATTGTGCTTTGATTCAATTCTGGCATCTCTTATATGAAGTATGCTTCAGGACTTGTTAACATTTTGGATGAGCTTAAATGTTCATTAATGACCTTGGAAACAGCAGTTGGGGAAAAAACTCAAGATGCATTTACTTGCTTGACCATATGTTCAGTTCAGTATGGCAGCAAAGCAAACTCACTCTGACTGAGCAAACAGGATCCAGAAAGAAGGTACAATGCCAAAGTAAGTTGATGAAGTAAATTTCTAGTACACTCTTTGTAGGGGACACTGATATTGTTCCCTATTGTTTCCCAAGCTGACTATCTCTGTCAATAGGCTGCTGAAATGGTCATCAGTTACTGGTTATGTTAACTGTATGCACAGCTTGCATTTGTATTTGTTCATATATTTATCTTCAATTTGTATTTTATACTGTCCATATTATTCATTATTTCTTACACTTTTTTACGTTTTCATTTAACCACCTTACATGTGCTCTAGCACCATTAGAACATCTGTTATTGTGACAGCTCTCTGTAGTCATCTTGGTCCATTTCACAACTGTGTGTTTTTATTCTGATGTTCTTATTCTTTATCCCTTTGTGTATGATATAAACTATCTGGCAATAGAAGAGCTAGGATTGTCTTGATGAATGTTGGACAAAGAGCAGATTTCCAAGTTAAGCCTCAGACCATGTGCATTCTGAGAGCTGTTTAATGCCAGCCATCTCACAACATATGTAGGCTATCATATTTGTTAGTGTCCAGTTGCCATGTAATACCTGCAGATAATGCAATAACTGTGCATAATGTAATGATTTTAAATTTAATGAAAATTCACAATATAATAATCAGCACATAATGTAAGACAACCATTACAACATAAAGGAACAGTTTTGTGAATAATGTCATAAATAATTACATTATGAGAAAATTAATTCATTATAAACTAAGCAAAAACAATTTTTGAACAGTGTAATAAATTCAGCACACAGTGTCCCTAATTTAAGGCAATCTGTGTTTTGAAAACACCCCCATTTTCACAGGTAACTTAGCTTGTCCCTCCCGCCGCAGGAATTAATGAATTAATCCTGGAAAGCTATTGATGCACTTTTCTCCTTATGAAAGTAACTCAGCGATTATTCGACCAATGAGAATTTAGTCGGACAAGAGCATATCGACCAAATAATCGACCAGTCGACCAGGAGAGAAATATAGTTTATATTATTAGCTACAAGTAGTAAATGCCCTTGTCTGACAGAAATACAGTTTAACAACCACTGATAAATGCATTAGCCTTTCTGACAAAAAGTATTATTACTTAAAATCACTAACCTTTCACACAAAAACACGGTTTATCTTACTAGCTGTCAGTGATAAAAGACTTTGAATTAAGCAAGTTAGGTTTGTCATCAGCTGCTGAGGGGCTGCATTACACATCAGTTTTGAGGTGACTGATGAAAATGTCCTGTAGACCAAACAGACAAAACCCAGTTGCTTTAAATGAGAGACTTTAAATGTATCATGTCATGGTATCCCTATGCTTAATGAAGACAAAGAGAGTATTCTTCTTAAAATGATTAGAATGTGGGCTAAATTTATTACATTATTCAACATTTGTTTTTGTTTAGTTTATAATGTAATAATTTTCTCATAATGTAATAATTTATTACATTATTCAAAAAATTTATGTGCTCATGGTTTTCTTACATTATGTGGTAATTATTACATTATGAGCTCTTACTACATTTAAATTATTACATTATGTGCAGTTATTATACAATAATAATAATAATAATAATAATAATAATACAATATAAGTTGCTCCATCTATTAATAAAAAAATTCAGTGGTTCAAAACCAAGTCACATCATGTGGCAGTGATGACGATGTACGCAGTAAAAGGCATGTTCACAACTTCCTACAAACACAGAGAGAGGCAGGCAGAAGAGGGAGGGACAAATGATGCTTAAAACATCACAGCATTTAAACAGCACAGCATTGGTTATTTATATGACAAAACAATTTTCTTGTGCTTGGTAAGTCAAATTCTTTATCAAAACCTGCATGTCCCAGCGTCCCCCAGGGTATAGTGCTGAGAGTTAAAGTGGAATAAGGGGTGCTAATCTCTCCAGACCACCTTGGTGATGTATGTAGCACTATTCTGCCTCTGCAGGCCTGGGGCAGCCCAGACAAAAACACTGGCAGGCTGAAAATAGTCCCAAAATACTTATTGTGCAGCTGAGTTCACTCACATACAATGTGTCCATGCTGCTGTTCAGAAGGAACCATGGGAGATTATCTGACACATGCAGATATCCATTTAAAATGAGCATGCCTACTGCTTACAGGATTGGAGAGCAGTTATAATGACATATAATGTTCTACAGTATGTGGAGTAGAGGTATACAGGGACGTCACTATCTCTATATGTATCTGTTTAACCAACAAAATGATCTGTCTCTGTATGAGTATTCAGATGGAAAAACAGAAGTGGGTGTGTTTTTTTACGAGAAGTCAGGTTAAATATACCTTTTTGAATTTGTCAACAGTGATATGTATTTTGTGGGTGGAGTCAAACTGGTGGCAGAAAGGGACAGTAATGGTGTCAGGGTGAGCGCCACAAAGAAAAAAGCATTATAATGTTTATTTTTCTCAGCCAATTACAATGAGTCATTTTACAGCCATGAGTTAATGATCTAGGTGTAGTCGAAAAAAAGAAGTTTTGTCTCCAGTTAATTAGAATCTCAATATTTATGCTCATCACTGCTGGATGCTTAGTAGAGAAGTGTGTGTTAGGCTGATGTGAGTTAAATTATTTATGTGGTGAAAGGTAATTCACCATCGACATGCGGACTGGAGGAGCCAGGGGTTGAACCGTTGATCTTCTGGTTGGTGGATGACCCGTTCTGCCTCTCAGCCTCTTAGGGTTGTTTGTCCCATGACTAATGCTCCAATCCACTGAGCGGGCCCAAGATCTCACTTCCACATAATGCTTTTGGTAAAATTACATTGTCAAAAATTTTGTCCAGATTTTAATGAAATATAAACGTCTCTCTGTTTCAATCATCATTTTGTCAAATGGATAATTGTACATTTATTATGTTGATCTGTTCTGTATGACATCTATTGCACGTCTGTCCATCCTGGAAGAGGGATCCCACCTCAGTCACCTGTGAGGTGGGAGGCCCATGGAGAGAGTGGACCCTCCAGCAATGTGTTGGGTGGGGAAAGTGACTGCCACCTCGAAAATATATGTGTTCAAAGACAAACTCTCATTAAATTAAAAACAGTGTCATTTGCTATATGTGCCAAAAAGGCAAAACCATCTCTATCATGTTTATTTTTTCTTTATTTGTAAAATAGTCAATAGCATCTGTAACAAAATGATGATGCATATTCTATAACTATAAATCAACTATACTATAAATCAACTATTCTGTTAGGGTGGTAAAAATATAGACAGCGCAGTGCGGTTGCACTGGGGGCCCTGGGGTGGAGGGGCCCACTGAGAGAGCATGCCTTTTGCAAGTGATTCAGATTGCCACCTTGAATATATACTGTGTTCAAAGAGGAATGATAAAAAAGAGTGTTCCTAATTTAAAGATGGTGCCATTTGCTATATCTGTCCTTGAAAAGGCAAACCCAGTGTCTTGGTTTACATTTTTATCTTACTATATAATGACGAAAACTCTGTCTGTCTGTGGGTGTGTCTGTTCCACGTGTTTCTCCTCACTGACTTGGTCAATCCATGTGAAATTTGGCACAGTGGTAGAGGGTCATGGAAGGATGCGAATGAAGCAATATTACATCAATTGGCCAAAGGGGGGCACTATAGCAACCAATTGAAATTGCAAACTTTGAATGGCCATATCTCATGGCCCGTATGTCGTAGAGACATGAAACTTTGCACAGAGATGCCTCTCCTCATGAGGAACAAATTTGTCTCAAGGACCCATAACTTCCGGTTAAATAGATTTTCCGCCATTTAGAATTTTTTGAAAAACACTTAAAATTGATCTCTTCCTAGGAACTTCCTTTGACCGATCTGCATGAAACTGGGTGAACATAATCTAGGGACCAATATCTAAAGTTCCCTCTTGGCAAAAGTTGGAAAACTTACTAAAACTGAGCTTCTATAAGGTAATGAATATTGCGGAGGGCGTGGCTCATCACATAAAGGTGTGTAACATCTCAAGTGTTTCACCGAACATCCACACAACTTTGTAGGAATATGACTACACATAATCTGAGGGGACCCCTCCATTATTGACTCGATCAAACAAAATGGGGGCGCTAGAGAGCTGCGCTAGAGAGCTAATTTCTTATCTAGGCCTAACCGCCATATCGATTTTTACTAAACTTGGTAGAACAGGATGCCTCAAGGTGACTGGAGAAATTTAACTCTAATTGGCAACTGGGTCACACTATAACAACAGAAAAATGCTTAAAAATGGCTAAAATGCGACCGATCGCTGTGGCTCCCCCTGTGGCCGAATGTTTTTTTGTTTTTTTTCTCATCTTTGGTATGACTAAGTCATGGTATGGTATGCTGTACATAATCACAGAAACTGTCAGTGTGTCATTCTGTCAGTCAGTCAGTCATCCTACCAGTGCGCCCCATTTTTAAGTCAATACAACATATAAACACTTTAACTATCTGCCTTTCAACGTGCTACCTCAACTACTAATGTACAGTTTTAGCCCACTAACTATCCCACTATTGACAATGGTACTACTGTACTTTCAATAAAGCATTGTACTATCAAATTCACA
Organism: Epinephelus moara; assembly: GCF_006386435.1. NCBI lineage: Eukaryota > Metazoa > Chordata > Actinopteri > Perciformes > Serranidae > Epinephelus > Epinephelus moara. Next base: position 36,402,212 of record NC_065519.1, read on the forward strand.
AAAACTCTGTCTGAATACATTGCTCTTCTTAATGGGTTCAGTTGACTATTTAATCTGCAGTTTCCTATGACCTGTATCCCAAACACACACCATGTGAAACTGTACGTGGGCAACTGTGCACTCAGTGGGTATGGACTAGTTTTTATTATTTTGAAATAGTCAGTAGCTATGAAAAACAAAATTATATGTTTTTTTCTATAGAAGCTGTAAAAAATCTATTAATAAACTTTAGAAACTATTCAATTAAATGATTAATACCGTCTTTAATATTTTTGGCAGATATGTAATGATGATTTCTGGGTAATATGTTTGTTGATGTTGTCCAAGGCCTCTAGTTTCCCGGCGCGGCGCAGGGTGGCGCAGGGTGGCGAACCCCGAGCAGCGCAACCCGAGGCGCGCTCAGTTTGGTAGTTTGGCGGACCGAGGTGCGCTGAGATGGGTGTGGCGGCGCAGCAGGGGGAGGTGTCGACAGATCCAGCTTGGCACAGTGACAGTTTCATGTCAAAAGGCTTCACCGAAGGTGCGCTAAAAGCTCACCAGCTGAAAAGGCTTCACCGAAGGTGCGCTAAAAGCTCACCAGCTGAAACCAGGTCTACTGTCAACGCAGGCAGAGCGCAGCCAGTGTAAGTCGAAGTTTGGCTGACCGGCGGACAGTGCGCACACGTCACCAAAACCTCACAGGCAGGTTTCCAGAATGTCAGGCACATTAACAATGCAATAAATACCCACAAAAACAACTATTCAATGCAACTATCTGCAATCAGCACATAAATGTATCTCTATATCGACTGTCCCGTCACATCTGATGTCAGATCAAAGGGGATTGGCACCGTTTGGCACGTTTGGCACGCGTAATGGAAACCCAACCTGATTTGATTAACACAGCTGCAAACTAATGAGTTCACATCCCTCTCAGCCAACCACAAACAGCCACAGCATCAGATAGGGAGTATATATTCAGCATCTGTCATCTTAGAAAAGTCAAAAGAAAAGAAACAGAGTGAGACTGCGAGAGAGAAAGAGAGAGCGCGCGCGCACGAGAGAAACGCAACATTGATTTACAATTGTGGTGACCTCCTCCCAGGCTACCTTTGCATCATCAGCCCGTGGAGGTCTGCTCGCAGTTCTGTATATTCGGACACTGCGAGCTTGGACCTCCGGGGCCAAAATATCAGTTTCCTCCTGGGAGAAGTTTGGCCGTCTGACGCTGCTGCTATCTTCTGCCATGGCGAATTGAGTAAACTCTCATTACGCCTTCGCGCGGCGCATTTAAGGGCGAGGAGAGGGGCTCATTTGATTGGTGTGATGTGAATCGGCTGTGTAAAACCCACTCCATGCATTCTCTCCTCCCTCTTTCCGACTTGTGCAGGTAGGAGGGACGGAGGTGGGAAAGAGGAGTAGCTGCGCCAGCGCGCACAGTGTGCCAAACTTGCAAAATTCGCCTGGCCACATCCAGTTGGCGAAGCGCAGGTGCACTGCGCCTCCGCCTCGCCCGGTCTGCGAAACTAGAGGCCCAAGTCTCTATTTTCAAGACAGTACATGCACAATAGTGTGTACTGGGGCCAATGATGATAGCGTGCACCAAAGCCCATCATGACTACCTTACATCACTTGATGAAATATGACAACTACAAGAGAGACGTGGTGAAAATTTTGGTTGTCAGTCAAGAGTCTGAGATCTCACTGAAAGACCAAAAACAAAATGGCACGCATAGAAACTATTCAATCAAAATATGGCGTAAAATCACACAAAATGCACAATGCAACACTGTTAGCAACATATCTGAATTTAAAAAATATTAAATAAACAGAAAATAATGGGAAAAAGGCCTCTCTATTATTCAGTAGGCTTTACTATGTAGTTGTGTTGTTTAGGTCTTATGTAATATTTCAAAATTATTGTAGTAATAGTATTAGTTAAAAATAGTAAAAGATAAACATTTTGATTTTTTTTTTCTTCCCCCGTTTGTGGCGCCCCCTGTAGATGATGGCACCCTTAGCATTCGCCTATCCTGCCCATGCCACGGGCCAGCACTGGTGGCAGTAAGAAAGGACAAGAGAGAAACGATCAGGAGGAATAAGTGGCAAAGCTCCCTAAATTAGATGTCTTTGGCTTTTTTATAAACAGTTGCCAGGTGTTGTGTGTGCGCCTTATAACTAATAAATGGCATTCGCTGGAGCCTGTCACAATAGTATGCAGTGGGGCACATTTACTACCTTATGCCACTGATGCAGGTCTATATTTGATGTAGGGGAGACTGGGGATGATTGTAACACTTTTTGTTTGAGCAAGTGTAACTCAGAGCTCTTAAATTTTGATACGTGGTACCCATATTTGTCTGCTATAAATAACACACACTTTGACCTCTACTACACCATCACAGATTGTGGAAATTAATGTCAAATACAAAGAGGTATATTGTTACAACGTACCCCAGTACCGGGGTGAGTTGTAACACTAGCTGGGGATGGATGTAACAATTAAATTATTGTGCTTAAAAAAGATTCACAATAGGCTAAATGTATTAAAGCACTTCAATGAATAATAAAGAAGGGACAATAAACTTGTAAGAATACTACAATTATAGTATTAAAATAAATAGAAATGTATAACATAAATAAAAAAAAGGTTGACGTTTGAACAGCATTTGAACAGTTACAATAAACACTTTCGAAGAGTAACTATTATCTGAGCAAACTAAGGCATAATACCTATAGCCTATTTTTAATCTGTTTGGCAGTTGTGGAAAATGTAGATGTCCTTGCCTGGGGTGCAGGCTTCGTGGGCCCAAAATCCCCACTTTTTAAGAACTGTTACAACCCTCCCCATGCCTAGCAGCCATGAAAGAGCTAACAGTTTTTAGCATTCAGCTTCAAAGCTAGCACTAATGAAACACATCAAATTAAACTAGAGAAACTACTACTTGAACCTATGTAAGTGAAACAATTGTACATACAACACAATGGACACTATGCAAAAAACAATTGTGATGAAAATGTTTGGTTTCTCACCTGAAAATCTGTTTTTTGGCTCTAGAACAGACAAATTTGGACTCAGAGACATGCGGCTTCACCAGTGAGCTCCAATTGTAAATGGGCATGGACTATGTTGATGATGTCACCACAGCTCGTATCTAATTGGCCAAACTAAGAGTGTCACAACTATCCCTTTGTTACAACCATCCCCGGTCTCCCCTAAATGTGTTTGTCAAATTACTGTATTGTGGTGCAGTGAATTGTGGATATTGACTGTAGCAAGTGAAGTATTTTTCCACAGTTTGTTTGCCTGAGTGCATTCATTGTGTACACTAGTTAGTCATGTGCTGCTGAAGTAAGAAAGAAAAGGCCCATCAAACTGGCTTAGACAACTACAGGGTTGGCTCTGTAGTTTAATTAAACAAGGAATTATGGGATTAGTGCGAGGCTCCCATTACAGGCCACTGGAAGAGTCTCAGGGAGAATATCTCTTTGTATTCCCCCGGGCGGCCCCCCCTTGAAAGCTACTGCTAGAGAATTCTCAAAGGATTACATGCGGCCGCAGGACATGCTGCTGCATTAATTAAATCAATTCTTTCACCATTTAGTCCCTGCAAAGATTTGCTTTCCTAAAATCCAAGGTAAAAAAAAAACATATATTTATACACATGCACATCTTTAAACAAAGCCTCCATATACAGTATATGTCTTGTTTGTTGCTGGTAGGTTGGTGGAGAGATTTGTGTGTGTGTGTGTGTGGGGGGGGGGGGGGGTTAGATTGCTGCAAAGCAATTTGGCACTAACTCAGCGTAACAACACTTGAGGCTGCTGCAGTGGGCTGGGATCACTTTCCAAAAGGCACCTCCGAGTCCTCGGGGTGCTGCTGCGACAGGATGGACTCTATTTGTTTTCCCTCCACATGCTGCTGGATTTAGGGGAGGAGAGGGGCAGAGGTGGGAGAGAGGGAGGGATGTGAGTGAAAATGAGGCTTCCTTGCCTCACAGGATTTTCTGTCTCTGACTCTTCCTCTCTGTCTCTGTCAGCCCACACTGCGTGGATTTGGCATCTGCGTGCGTAAAACGGCCGTAAGGCTTTTTAATTCTTGTTCATCTATCTTTTCTTATTTTGAATCACCTTACAACCAAAGTAGCCACCCTGTGTGTCCCTCCAGAGTTTCAGGAGTGATGTTAGCAGTCAAAATATTCAAAGTACAGCCAATACATGTCTGGAACAGGTGCAGAATTTACCAGCTCTCAACTATATTTTGATGCAATATTCCCACCAGCATATCTAATGTCAACTAAAAGTGGACTATATACACTAATGAAATTACACCTGGATACTGCTTTTCCTTAAATCTAAATATTTTGGTTCTTTTTTGCATTTAGGACTCTGACTTGTGCTTTTGTTATCTCAGAAATCAGCCTTCAACAGGATGATCTCATTATAAAAAATGCAAAGCAAAGTATTTTTAAAAAATGTACATAACCCATTTTTAACTACGTGAGTCAATCTCTTTTCAGGGAGACCTGGCCAAGACAGCAGCATATGAAAAAGTTACAGCCAAGCAGCAACACTGTAAAAACATAAAATATATACAGTGACATGTTGAAATATTAGAACACCCATGCACAATAACAAGAACCAAATGATTGATTCATATTTGTACTCATGAGAGCTTTAAAATCAGGCAGAGAGACCAATTCACGTAGTTTCAAATCTTTTCCAAATGAGAGGAACAGGGCACATAAAAGCTTTTTTTCCAAGCTCAGTCTGTGCATTGGGGAGAGGACAACAAATCTAAATCTCAGTCAGATCTCTATTCAATCAAAATATAAATGTACGAATGGAGTTTACCCAGTATGGCTTTATAAATGAACAAATATCAGTGACTGAGCCTACAAAAGGTCAGAGATGATAAACCAGCCCTGGAATAAAGTGATGACTGAGGGCTTTACAATTTGTAACAAATCTCAGTGCAGTATGATATCCAGTATCTAAAATGTGCAAACAATTTGCAGGTGCATTTATGTACAAAGTATAAAAAAAGATCAGTTATTGTGGGTTACTGCACATTTTCTTTTTTCAGCTGTTTGTCAGTGTGCTTCAACAAATCCTCTGAAAATGATTTACCAAATGAAATGTACTGTTTATTTTATCATATGTCCCCTGCTTTTGTGGTGTGAAGCTTTGGAGGACATCATGAAAATGTAACGTGAAATGTGAGAGCTGTGAGAGCAATAACTCAGTGTGTGGGAGGCTATTTCAACACTTACTAAGGCCTTTTTATGTCACCATAACAGGTACAGTACACACAAATGCACATCAAATCATATCTTTTATTTGGATGTGCGTATTTAAGACTTAATTACACTTCAGATCTGGGTTTCACATATTTTTAGTCATCAAAGCTAAATATTAAAGGTTCAATACAAATAAAGATTTTTTTTCTGTCTTTCCTCAGTGGTATGGTATCTCTTCATGCTAATCATTCGGCTTTTATTTCTACAGGTTTTGAGATACCTGTCTCTGAGATTTCTACCACTCACCCCAACACCGTGGAGCAGAGTGAGATCTAGGTTGTGGGACTTATGGTGCTGAAGTATGAGAAAATCCAAAAGAAAAGTGTCTTTTAAGAGAGAATGTCCTTGTCAAGGCCATTGCACACTGAGGGCCGAATTCACAAAGAATGAACTGCGGCCGCTGATAGCACCTTGAATTGCACTTCATTTGCACCCGCAGTTTGCTCCGTCTTAACGTCCTATTCACAAGGATATTGCGCTAATGATATACCAGTGCAAACACGCCCACAAAGTTTGGTAGCTGAGTGCAGTTTGCCCCTGATTGCAATAAGCCACACATGGCATGGCATGGTAAGTGTTTGTCAAAGTACTGAATACTGTATACCCTCATGTAGTGATGTCTGCTGGTGAGTCAGTCTAACAGTGTCGGATGGGTTGAGGCTGTGGATTTGACCAAGT
>NC_065519.1:36408275-36414230 GCF_006386435.1 Epinephelus moara
CATAGAAAGGTAAAAGAAAGAAAGGTAATATATGCATATTACCTCATTTCAATACGTGCAAATAACACCGGAGCACCGAGACGCAATCTGCTTGGCAGCGCAGTTAGTGGAGCATTTCACCCTCTGCGCGTGCTTTGTGAATTAGACGGTATCTGTTTGCTCCATTTTTACTGGTTTAGCGGCTTTTGTGAATTCGGCCCTGAGTCTGGTGCATTTTATTGATCTTTTCGTTGCGACAGTTCGCAATACGAGACAAAATGAAAAGACACTTTTCCTCCCCTGCATCTCTCCACTGGAATTACTGTTCTGGCTGTTGGCACTCTTTCACTGTGTCTTTCATTTGGCACTGTGACTGAAGGGGCTGAGCTGTCCTCCCTCTCTGTCTGTGTGTGCTATCCACATCCTCCTCTTCATCATCATCCACCTGAATATTACTATATGACCTGTTGAAAGTAGCTATCTGAGTTATGAAATGATTCTGTGCCACCCGTTCATCTGTCCTGTCGCTGCTGTGTCCCGCAGCCACATTTTTTTCAATGATTCTTGGGTAAACAGCTCACTACAGGATATAGATGGATGCGAAAAACTGTGAAAATCAAACCCGTCCTGAAAAATGACAGACAAAAGTTTCGGACTTAGTGTGCAAACATTTTTTAAGCAACATGAGGTTGTATTTATTTTTAGACGTATGACCATTTCGGGCAAAAAAGAAAATGCCTTTACTTTGAATAATCCAACATCACTGTGAAGACTAGACTCTAGACTCCAAAGACTTCACTCTCTCTTTAAAATCAGTCCAAGGAATCAGTATTTGTAAATGTAGTTCAGACTGAAGCTTGTTCCAAACATCAGGAGCTGAAAACCTAAAAGATCTCTTTCCTAATTCAGTCCTTATCTTTTGAACAACAAGTTTCAAAATGTTCATGAGCGGAGACTGTGACTTCCTTGTTTCCAGGTTAATAGTGAACTTAAATAAGAAGAAGAATGAAGATATACCAGTGACTGAGGTGACTTTTAAACTACATGTCACATTCATCCATTCACACACACACACACACACACACACACAGTGATGGCACAGCCAGCTGGGGTGCAGTATCTTGCCCAAGGATACTTTGACTAGAGAAGCTGGAGATTGACCTGCTCTATCTCCTGAGCCACAGCCCCGCAATTCAATAATTATAATTATGAAGGCTTTAAAGTGTATATGGAGACACCCTGAAAACACAGCTGTCAGCTGTTTTACCACCATTAATGATTTGGTAACATCTGATCATAGAATAGTAGGAACAGTAGGAACACTTTGTGTTTTGGCAATATATTTTCAAGTGAACTTGAGTAATATTCATTTTGCCTTTAAGTTGGTCTTGCCAGAGTAGTGACTTAAAAAACTGGGTCACCTCAGAGTTAATTTGAAAAGCAGAGCTGAAAACAAAGCTCACAGTCATTGGACATGTAAATGGCACAGTGTCCGGGCAGCCATGCTGACAACCTGAACAGCAGTGGTGGTTTGGTATTGCAAGCTTGCAGCAGCTCCATGCTTAATTTGAAGGGTAGCACAATAAGGATCCCAAGGATGAAGGAGAATAAAGTTTGACAGGCCACTGGATCAGGAGGGTCAGCTCCTCTCTCCAGCTGATAATGGAAAGCAGAGATTATGGTAATGAGACAGACGCCTAGAGCCGATAGAGGGGCTAAACCTGGACTTCATCTTTGTCTCCACCAGATCCTCGATTGGCAAGCTATGTGTTATCGGGAGAATGGGAGCATGGTGCAGCTCCCCCCCCCCCTCCACACACACACACACACACACACACACAGGGTTTGCAATTGTGCTGCAGTGTAAGTAACAAACTGTACACTTCAGTTCCACACAATGGCCTGGTTTTGTTCCATGCTTATCGTGTGCAGCAACTACAGAAACACACACACACACACACGCACACACACACACACACACACACACACACACACACACACACACACGCACACACACACACGCACACACACACACGCACACACACACACACACACACACACACACACACACACACACACACACACACACACTCACACTACCTTCCTCTAAAAAAACAAATCTAATCAAACAATTATGGTCCAATATCCTCCAAAGCCAGTTATTCATTGCTGCTGCAACATGGGATGTTCTGATTATTTAATAATGATAGCTGTAATTCCATAGTAATATTCCAGGGAGAGTGATTTATCTCCAAATTAATACCCCATTATGTTGTTTTAGAAAGTGCACCATGTGTGCTGTGTCCCTCTCTCTCTGTCAAATTTTGCTTTTATTTGACTTCTCCTGTCTTGAAAAATCAATCTAAAACTGAATTAACCTAAACAAAGTGTTTTGTTTGGTTGTAATAAAATGCACGAAGCATATGCAGGAATTTGGTTAGCATTGGTGGTAATGATGGAAGTTTCTCGAGACAGAAGTACACCGTATAAATGAATGAAGAATTCAGAAACCAGGATCTGTTTATTGCGTTTATGGTTTCAAAACAGTGCTGTAGCTGTATGTGTATATATATATATATATATATATGTATAGATATACACACACAAGTATTCAAACTTTTGAACCGAAATTGGTGATGTTTCTTTCAGAAAAATGGTAATAAAAAAAAAAAAAAAAGCAATAAGATAAGAAATATTAGAAATGTTCCACAAATTGCAAAAAATTGTAATGCATTTAGAAAATTATTTTTAAAAAACTGGGGGGCAAATAAATATGGTACAGAATTATTAACTTATTAAATAATTTTAAAGCACTTTTCCCAGGTTATTTCCTTGTATGTTTGTTTTTATCTCCTTTTTTTTCTTTCCTTTTTTTTTTTTACTAATTTAATAATTTTTACTTAACTTTCTCTTTTTACTATTTCTTGCAAATTGTTTGGGTAATCCCTTGTTTCATTGCTTATTACCTTCTTCCCATATTTTTGAAAGAAATCAAGCCAATTTGCTCTGGTTTCAAAGGTTTTTGGGAGTATTATTTACTGTAATGACATTGTCTATAGTTTTTTTTCTCATCACCCTGATGAAGTGTATGCATTCAGAATCTGTTTGGGACTTTCTGGTATATCACATATATTTGGTTTTTCTGGCTTCTTTCATTATCATTGTATAAATCTAAAGAGAACAGAACAAAACAAGGAACGTAAAAAAGGGTATGTACAATAAGCTAAGGCTTACTGAAGCCTTCATCTCTTCAACCACCAAAACTTGCTTTGGTTTGCCACTGCTTTAAAAGTAATGACTTATTATTGTTATTATTATTTTTTCTTGTGTGTATTTGAATTGCACAAGTTGGAAAATGAATGAAATAAACAAACTAAACTAAAACTAAGACCTTGTGAGGTCACAACCAGTTGGTGTGTTAAAATATTGGAATGCCCAACTTAATGAAGAATGAATGATTTTAATATTTTTGAGCCCCTTGAGGTTCCCTGGACTTACAATATGTGAAACTGACTGAGGTCTTCCATGTGCTTGAAAGAGCATACATGATAGTTTGAATGGTGTTATTCCAGTGGACAGGACTTTGTTCATCAAGCTGCTTAACAGACAGATAGAAGACACACGAAATGTGCCTACTGACTGTCAGTAAGACTGAAGTGTTTTCACACTGGCTTCTGGGGAAGAATACTGACAGTACTGTTTCCCACTTTGGCCAAGACATGGGGACAAAGACTGACAGAGCTCTGGAGAGCTGCATGAAACTAATTATGGTTCATTTTGAAAATCATATTAGTTCCAGTATAATTACACTCAGGATCTGCTTTCAGTTCAGCTCCATAGGCTCTGACCAGTCCGGCATTACCATTCTGGCTCAACAACTGATGAATTTATTCGTGAAAATAGCCTGTTGATGCTGAAGTTTTGTTTACAGCTGTTGTGTTTGTGTATGTGAGAGATGAAAGAAGAAAAGAAGAAAGTGGCAGTAAAAGTCTTTTCTAGTGTGCTGTCTCTGATAACCATCTCTTTCTCAGCTATCTGTTTAGCTTTAGGGCAGGATTTAACCCACCTGCCTGCTCTCCTCACTACCAGCATTCTGCACTTTCACAACATACGTAGCTGCCACACACCTCCATTCAACATGACAGACTGTCAAGTGAAGTCAGATTGATTTAGACTGCCCAGAATCTTAAGGTCACCAATGTGAAACACTAGGTGTTCATATTCAAAACTTTAATGGCTCCCATAAAGAGGAAGAAAATCCTTAACCAGTTAAGAAGGGCTAACTGTCAAGTAGCATTTTTACAAGAGATCCACAGAAATAGAACATGAGAAGCTAAAAAGATCATGGGCAGACAAAGCATTTTACTCATCGCAACAATCAGGGAGCAAAACAGGAGTATGCATTTTGATGCACAGACAGGTCAACTTTTCACCTACCAAAGTTCATAAAGACTCTGAGGGTAGATTTATTTAAGTAAATGGATCTATAGACGGAATACCGATCTCTTTCATGAACATATATGCTCCAAATGAGGATGAGCCTGGCTTCATTCGTACAGTATTCACTACAATACTACAGCACAGTATTGGTATCCTATTGCTGGGAGGGGATTTTGACTGTGTCATGTCTCAGCTTATGGATAGGCAACCTCCTCCAAAAACCCCTACTCCTCCTACTACCTAGAATGAGTAAAATGCTTAAATACCTTTCGATAGAGTCAGGGATGGTAGATGTTTGGAGAAGTAAATTCCCTAAAGGTAGAGATTTTACTTTTTATTCTCATAGACATTCATCCTATTCTAGAATCAATCTTTTTTTTACCCCCAAGGCAGAGCTACACAGGATAGAAAACATAAAGATTTTACCAATCACTGTCTCCGACCATGCACCTCTTGCATTGACATGGGACATAGGTCAAAGGCCAACAACCAAACACTGGAGATTAAATGCATCACTTTTAAATGATAAGGGATTTATCACATTTGTAACAACTGAATTGAGTAATTAATTAGGCAATAATGCCTTACCTGAAACATGACCTCTCATTCTGTGGGACTGCACTAAGGCATTTATCCGAGGTTGCATTATCTCATTTACGAGTGGTAAAAAAAAGAGAAGGGAAGCAAAACAAATTGAACTGGAAAACAAAATAAGACAACTCCAGCAACAACACAAAAGGACCCCAACCCCCAGTCTGTTTAACACTCTCAAACAAGTATGCAGAAACCTGACAGCTTAATCACGGAAAATATTGAGGGCAATTTAAGGTTCACAAATCAAAAATATTACGAAAATGGCAACAGGGCAAGTAGATTGTTAGCATTAACACTTAAAAAACAGCAATCATCACACACTGTACAGAAACTAAAGCATAATAATTCAACACTTACAAAACCTGATGAGATTTCACAGTTATTTACAGAATTTTATAAATCTCTGTACAGAAACATGGACACTTACACTGAGGATAAGGAAGTGGCACAATTCTTGGACAACATAAAACTAAAGGAGCTATCAGAGCCTATGGCAAACGAATTGGATGAACCAATCAAGGAATCAGAAATACAACAGGTAATTTCTACCTTGAAAAACAATAAGAGCCCTATTTAGATGGTCTAAAGCGGACGGCGTGCGGCGCATGGCCGTGTCCCAGTCACTTGCTAGTTAGACAGCGCGTTTTCAGACTGTGCGCCATGACGGAGAGTCTAAAAGGGTTGGACTTACTCTGTGAATTAGTCATGGGTGTGTTTTGGGTGTATCATTCCATAAGCCAATGAGAGTGTCACCTCTCATTCCCTTTAAGAGAGGCTCAATTGGAGCGCACGGCGGAGAGCTAGTTAGATGGCGGACCTACCAACTGGAAAGAGTGAGCGTTTTACAGCTGAGGAGACGATAAATGTATCTCTATATCGACTGTCCCGTCACATCTGATGTCAGATCAAACGGGATTGGCACCGTTTGGCACGTTTGGCACG
>NC_065519.1:36414912-36420529 GCF_006386435.1 Epinephelus moara
GCCATGACTGCGCCTGACCACTCCTCATTTTTAGACCAACACACCCAGAGAAGCACAAGTTCATTTGCTAGTTAGATGACGGGGGCGCAGGGCGTGAAAATGACAACTGCGCCTGCATCTAAATAGCAATGACACTTGCGACATGGATTATGCGCCCTCCGCTGTCCGCTTTAGACCATCTAAATAGGGCCCTAAAAGTCCAGGCCCAGACGGATATATTATATTATATATTATATGAATTTTATAAAACATTCAAAGAGATAGTTTCAGCTCTACTTCTAAAAGCCTATCACCATGCATTACAATCTGGAACCATGGCCCCCTCTTGGAAGGAGGCAACAATAGTTGTAATACATAAGGAAGGCAAGTACGCCACCAAATGCAAATCATATAGACCCATATCACTGTTGAACACAGACCTACGTATATTAACAGCTATACTAGCAAGACGCATCAATAAAATCATAACACAAATTATTCACCCTTATCAGACTGGGTTTGTTACCGGTAGATATTACGGGGATAATGTCAGAAGAGTACTGAACTTAATGACCCAGCCAAATGTCCAGGAGGAGGAAGCTATGATATTATCTCTCGATGCCCAAAAGGCATTCGATCAAGTATCCTGGAAATACCTGTTTCAAACACTGAAACAACTCCAATTTGGCCCTAACTTTATAAAGTGGATCCAAAACATTATAGTCTGACCTACAAGCCACAGTTAAAGTGAACAGGTTTTTATCAGACAGATTTGCCCTTGAACATGGCTGTAGACAAGGCTGTGCCCTACCACTCCTACTATTTGATATTTGTACTGAACCACAAGCAGAGCTTATTAGAGATGACAACAACATAAAGGGGCTGACAATAAATGGAGAACAACATAAACTATCGTGCGCAGATATGTTCTTCTATACCTAGCCGAACCTACGACAACAATTCCACACCTAAAGAACCTCATTTCCTCATATGGGTACTTCTCTGGCTACACAGTGAATGTGGACAAAACAATGGCTATGGACATAAGGGGTATAATTCCACAAACAGTCAAGCTTCAGAGTGGATTCAAATGGCCAACAGATGGCATCAAATATCTCAGAATTAAAATCCAGATGAGGACACATCAGCAACACGTCGGATGACACTTCTGAGGAAGACTGGAGTCACAGTCGAAACTGTCAAGCAGGTAAAAAGATACATCTCCTACATGTTTTGCCTGAAGATAAGAAAATATTGAACAATAAATTGCATTCACCTTCATTGTAGTAGGGCTGAGGCAAAATTCTCACAACCAGAACAAACCAAACACTACCTGACTGGACACTTTCGTCAACATGCGAGCTAATTCCTTCCAACATATTTACCATCCATTCCAAAGACCACACCTAACAGACTGAACAGATGGAGAGACAAACTTCCAGCAGAAGGACTACAATCACAATATCTACTTGCCCGTCATCAGCGGCTGAGGAGCTTTGGCTGGAGGCATGTGAATGAATGGGAACAGAGTGGAGTGGAGAGGCGCTGGCTGTGGCTCTTTTAGCTGTCTTGTCTTGGCTGTGAAGGCTCTTTAGATGCCTCTCTCTGGTCAGCTGCCTCCATGACAAAGTGGGCTCACCTTAAACAACGGAGGCCCGGGAGCCTCCCAGTGCCTTTCAGCGCCAATAGAAGTAGCACCTCAGGAGGCCACTGGTCATGAAAGACCGCAAGCACCCCCCGCCACACACTGCAGGACTTCAGTAAACACTTCCAGACTGAGTCACTAAAGCTGAGCAGCCAAGCAAAGTGCTGCCTGCATATTTAAGATTTAAGAGGTCAAATGGTGCCGAGGCATGACATGGAACAAATAGATGGAGGTGCTTGTTGGAACATGAACCTTTTTTTTTCATTTAGGTATCACTGCATTTTAACATATTAATGTTTCACATTCCTTACAAACAACATTCAAGATGCAGAGCTTAAATGAAGCACGGAATGAAAGGAGTTTTGTAGAATGTCTGTATTATTGCACCTGCTATGGTGATGCATTTCTCCAAACCTCTATGTGTTTATTAGTATAAATTCACTGCAAATCTCCCATTTAAGAACATTTATATTACCCATGAAAGAGAAATTTAACAACATGTTTCTATAAAACTCTACAAAATGTTTTCTATGGATAAACAGCACCCAGTCGCTATTCAATAAATATGTATTTTGTGCAGCTTACTGTAATATCAGCCACAGGTTCATGTTATTTTTGCTGCAATGGCATTTTTTGATTTGGCTTGCAGATTTTCATGCCCCTACCAACAATGCAGTGCCTTGAATTGAAGGTCTGAACATTTGACTAATTGAGGCGAAAGCCAAAGTTTTAGAATTTATTCAAAGAACATAAAAGGAAAGTAAAATCAAATCTGCCAGTTGGCACCAGGAGCTGCTCAGTTAACAAAGGCCTCAAATTCAAGCCCAAGTGAGCAAAACTGAGCCGAAGCTGAGACCAACGCAGCAACGCCGCCGCTGCCTCTGCAACACGCTCCTATTCACACAGTTCAGCATTGTTCCTTCTTTTGTTCCAATACAGCGCCAACACAATGGTATTTAGTCACAACAAATGCAGCAAAAGTGTATAGTAAGCAGCAGGAGTGGAGTGTGTGTGCAACGTAGGCAGTTTTACAGTGATGAGTAAAATATTTGCCAAAAGATTTAGAAACTCTGCACTCTCTATGCTGACAAAAAATTGAATGGTAGAATCCCAACTTTTTTGTTTCACTATAAGAAATACTTGAGTTCAGCCACAAAACATATGGTCTCACAGAAAGCTGCATGGTCTATCACAGGCGAGCTGTGTGCTCTTAGTAGATGCTGCATAGAACTGGCACTGAACTCAATCCAGCCCACACAAAGATGCTGGCTTTATCAGGGCATTATGTCTTAGCAAACTGCTATTAATGCAAAGTCTTTATCTTCTTTCCTCCCCAGGCACTGGCATGCATGTTTTTTTATTTAGTAGATAAAATATAGCCATAAACAAAAATTGCAGACTGTCAATATAAATACTGATAAAGATTAGAGCTGGGAGCAAATATAATAATAAGAGGCACTCTTAAGATATATTCGACACAGCAAAGCCCTCAGTGGACAGCTGCAGGCTTAAAGAAAGCAATTGCAGAAAGTTTTAAGGAGCAATAGAAAATCTTATTTTGGTAGAAAGTAGATTAACAATCAGAGCAGCACAAAAAAAGGAAGTGATTTGTGCTTGTTGACTCTCTTCACAGATTCTGGTTCAAAAGCTTTGAAATGCACTTTGATACATTTGTAAGAGATGGAGGGATAGGTGAGCTTTTCATCTGCTACTTGTCACTGCAGGGGGAGAAAAGCTATCCCTCTGCTGATGTCACTTTTCATGCCACTCTAGGCCAACTCTAGCCTTTTCCAGCCGCTCATATATGTGTTGTACAATGTGCATGATGTGGTCATAAACCACCGTAAATCATCTGTGTAAAAACACAAGAGGTAACTGCAGATTCCTGGTGCTTTAAATTGGACATGACAGGGTAGAATGGTTTTACATATGTGTTTCAGCAGCATAAACCAACCTAGTCTCACTCTGATGTTGACGAACTGGGTTGGGGGACAAATTTTTGATTTGAAACACTTGGAGGACATCTTTATTGTCTTTGTGTATGAGAGCAAAAAAAGTACAACAAGTCAGTGAGAAATATCACAAGATAAAGCGGCTAAAGAGCAGAAAAT
The DNA here is from genome assembly GCF_006386435.1 of Epinephelus moara. Classification (NCBI taxonomy): domain Eukaryota; kingdom Metazoa; phylum Chordata; class Actinopteri; order Perciformes; family Serranidae; genus Epinephelus; species Epinephelus moara. The sequence continues at coordinate 36,418,648 of NC_065519.1, forward strand.
AGGAGACTGCAATGTCCACAGGTGGCACAGGGGGATGGTTTTTAAGCTTTGGGGGGTTTTCAGCAGTAAAAATAACCACTAATTAGGCTTAAAATACATGCATCGCTGTTAGGGATGCAGGATAATATTGGCATGCCACAGGTATCGGCTGGTAATGGCCAATAATTTTCTTATTTTGCACAGTGAATGAATATTACATACATTGAAAAGCTTTGAATTTCATTATGTTAATTCCACTACAGCAGAGACTTCATGATCACTAAAATTAGATGGGGAAAAGTGGATACATCAATATCAGTATCAGTTATCAGCCAAATAAGTAGTTACATATCGGCATATTGGATATTGGCAAAAACGCCAATCTTGTGCATCCCTGCTAACTTTTTTAGATCACACCTACAGTTTGATGTAGATTCTGTCCAAAATGAAGGTGTTTATTTTCTGCATATTTTAGGGTGGCTAAAGTGATAGAAACTGGACAGTTTGTTATGATAATTTTCTGAAGGGAAAAAGCAAAAATATAAAAAACAAAACCACACTTCAACTAATGTAACAGTTTGTAAACGTTGTAACTAAAATGCAACCTGAAACTTAAACATTTACAGTAAGGACCACTGCTGGAGCAAAAGTGAAATCACAAGCATTATAAGATCTAAAAATGGGCTCACAGTCTAGATGAGGCTGAGAGACCTTTTTCAATAAATAAGCCAAACTCAGCTTTCTCATGTTGTTTGATTCTTTGAGTAAAAAATAAAATAGAATAAAATAAAATAAAATAAATGGATTTACAGGATTGAAAAGGCTTTGATGGGGAGAAACAGAGTATCAGCTTGCTGTAAACCCGAGGTCAGCAACCACCCAACACACTGAGACCTTTTTCACAGCCATTTTTGCTGTCAACAACTCAGTTTTCTCTGCCTACCCTATACCAAGGGATGTGGAGATAAGTCAGTTGCTTTGTCCAGTGTTCTGATGACCTCCTGACCATTCTAACACAATCACCAATAAATATTTCTATACGGAGGAAATGCCCAAATCTAATAAACTGATTGTCATGAAATTCAATGGGCACATCCAAAATACCCCTGTCAAGCCAAAATGTCCCCTTGCATATGTTTTTGATATCTAACAAGATCAGATTTGCTTTCGAATTTACTGAGCACATGGTCCAAGAGAATAAAGCCATGAGTTTGGAATGACGCCATTACCTTTCCTGTCGTGTCATTGTTAGATGGAGATGATGGTTCCAGTGTTTCAACTGGCAATTTTTTGACCTAATGGTCAAATGTCATCCCTTCTATCTACATGGAAATTCACAGCTGCCAGTATTCCACCACAGTCGGACAACAAAACAACTCTCCAAAGTCCAAACTGAAGGAGGTTATAAGCAAGTACCAGACCTCCTATCCTGACTTAGCTGTCATTGTGACTGGGAATTTTATTAAGGTGACCCTTCGAAAGGTTACCATAAAACTTCAATTACAAGCCTGTTCCCTTTTACTAGCCCAGTGTGGCTACACATTTTGACCAGTAAATGTCTGTCTCAATTAGACACCTGGTCTGGTTGCCAAGCAGTTTTTTTGGGGGGGGGTTTTGACAGAAGTTCTTCCGATGTATAAAACTGGGTTGTTGGCTACCTCAAATTATGTGTCCATTCCTCAATTTACCCTGCAAGTTAGTTATATTCCTTAAGTCCTTAAGGGTCGTCATATATGTATATATATATATTTTTTTTTTTTTAATTTTTTAATTTTATATACTTTATTAATCCCCGAGGGGAAATTCAATTTTTCACTCTGTTTGTCAATTACACACAGGTCCGAACACACACATGCACAAACTGGACCTATACATGCACTAAGTGGAGAGATGTCAGAGTGGG
>NC_065519.1:36420587-36450785 GCF_006386435.1 Epinephelus moara
ATCTAAACAGCTGGCAACATAAGTGAGTACACCCCACAGTGAACATGTCCAAATTGTGCCTAAAGTGTCAATATTTTGTGTGCCAACCATTATTATCTAGCACTGCCTTAACCCTTTTGGGCATGGAATTCACCAGAGCTCACAGGTTGCTTCAGGAATCCTCTCCCACTCCTCCATGATGACATCATGTGAAGACACCTTGTGCTACCCCACCTTCAGCTTGAGGATGCCCCACAGGTGCACAGGTGAGTTTAGGGCTGGATACATACTTGGCCAGTCCATCACCTTCACCTTCAGCTTCCTCAACAAGGCAGTTGTCATCTTCTAGGTGTGTTTTGGGTCATTATCATGTTGGAAAACTGCATTGTGACTCAGTTTCTGAAGAGGGGCGATCATGCTCTGCTTGGAATTCATGTTTCCCTAAATGAACCGAGCTCCCCAGAGCCGGCAGCACTCATGCAGCCCCAAACCATGATGCTGCCACCACTATACTTGACTGTAGACAAGGGACAGTTGTCTTGGTGCTCTTTCAGCATGTGTGGCACCTTGGTGAAGAGCACAAAAACAGCTGTCCCTTGTCTACAGTCAAGTATAGTGGTGGCAGCATCATGGACAATCAAGACAGCATCAAGACAAGAAAGCTCCTCACCATGCATGGAGGGTTCCACCCCAAGTCCAGCACCCTGAGGCTATTCACTAAGCGGAAAGAGGGAGGCCGAGGACTAGTGAGAATCAGAGCCACTATCCAGAATGAAAACATCCAAAATCCAGGAGTACATCAAGAAGATGGCCCCGAAAGAAAAAGAAGGGCAAAGAATTGGAGGAGCAAACAACACGGAGGGACAAGCCCCTACATGGTGCATACCACCATCAGATAGCGGAAGTGGCTGATATCAAGAAGACCTCCCAGTGGCTGGAGAATGCTGGACTGAGAGACTAATCATTGCAGCACAAGAACAGGCCTTAAGCACAAGGGCCATAGAGGCCAGGGTCTACCATAGCAGATCAGACCCAAGATGCAGGCTGTGCAAAGATGCCCCTGAGACAGTCCAGGACATAATGGCAGGGTGTAAGATGCAGGCAGGATTAGCGTACATGGAGAGGCACAACTAAGTGACTGGGATAGTGTACAGGATCTGTTCCCAGTATGGACTCGAAGTACCCAAATCCTGATGGGACACACCACCGAAGGTGGTTGAGAACAACAGGGCTAAGATCCTGTGGGACTTCAGCTTCCAGACTGACAAACAGCTGCTGGCTAACCAACCAGATGTAGTGGTGGTTGACAAACACTAGAAGAGGGCAGTAGTGGTAGATGTGGCGATACCAGCCGACAGCAACATCAGAAAGAAGGAACATGAAAAGGTGAAGTATCAAGGGTTGAAAGAACAGCTGGAACAGATGTGGAAGGTCAAAGTTGGCGTGGTCCCCGTGGTAGTAGGAGCACTCAGGGCTGTGACCCCCAAACTGGGAGAGTGGCTCCTGCAGATTCCTGGAATAACATCTGAAGCCTTAGTCCAGAAGTGTGCAGTCCTAGAAACAGCTAAGATACTGCGAAAAACCCTCAAACTCCCAGGCTTCTGGTAGAGGACCCGAGCTTGAGGATGGCACAGATACCACCCTGAGAGGGTGATTTTTATATTTATATATATATATATATATATATATTCTTTTTTTTATTTTTTTATTTTTTTCATGTTTATTGTAGTTGGTGTTAGGCCTATGTATCCATTAAAAACCTTTTTAAGGTCAGATAAATAGACAGAGGCACCTCTAATAGATAGTTCTATTTTGTGGTAATGCTAACTATTACTAACTATTAACTATTCTATTATAGCAATATATTGTATCGCAATACTCAGCATATCACAATGATATCATATCTTGACCTAAGTATCGTGATAATCTCATACACATGTACATATAACTATAGATATATATACATATACATATAGGGTAAACGTCCCTATTAAGCCCACCAAATCTGCTTTTCAGACATTTTTAATATATACTGCCCCAGTTTGAGAAGTGAGAACATTTCAGTTAAAATGATAGTCTAATCTCTAATCTCTAAGTGTCAGTAATTAATTTATACCAATTTTTAATGTTTTTATTGTTTAATTTGCCAAAATATGTCAAAAGTCTGGCATGGGCTTAATGGGTACTTAATGTACCCTTTAAGCACATGGGTGTTCCAAATAAGCCCACTTCATGATTTGCTGATAAATAAATATATATGTTCTATTAAAATCTATAATCTCTTAGCTCTCAATAGCTATTTTCATTTTCTCTCCACTCCTATCCTCTGGCCTGTAAATGGCATTTGAAATAGGTGTGATCAGCCTTTTTGCTGTGTTGTCAACACAGAAAAAGCTAAACTTACAACATGTCTTCTTTGGAATGTAGCAAAAAAACTATTCATGAACAAAATCAAAATTATAATGGAAATTACTCTTCAATACTTCATCTTTCAATATGTGTTGTCTGTATCTCTATCATACATTGTACTGTTGGCATTTAGAATTGGCCAACATTTCTGGTCCAGCCAGCTGGTTGAAAGTGCATCAAGATTTCTGAAGACCTAATGACTAAAAGAAAAACAGTTTCCGGGTTCAATACTAATATTTTAAGGATAATAAATGATGATATAATGATATTTAATTATTTGAATTATGGAGCTGATTGATTAGGTGAGATCAAAGTCAGGCAGGAAAATGGTTCAAAAGTCAAAAGGGAGAAAATCTCCATTGAAACACAGTCAAGTGGGCTTAAAGGGAACATAAGTGAATTTCTGGTTAACAGTCAGAATAGTTTATTCTACACACATGACATTAAAAAAACAATTACATGAAATGAATCTACATATGCTGCACTAACATAACATGAAAAGTATCAATTGATCAGTAATTAGCTATACTCATTTACATCCACCCTAAACGGTGTGATTTCTTTTTGCTAGTGTCCCCTTTAAGCACACTTGGTAAAAATGTTAATTAAAAAATAAATAAAGATAAATATACACATTTATTATCTATTTAACAGTATAATAATATATTCTGCATACAAAAATGTAAACTATACACACTTATCATGCTTTATGTCATTACAATGAACAATGCTATGCAGCGACTGTATTGATGCAGCATGTGGGCGGTTTGCTAGCATGCTAAAATGCATATTTTGAGAAAAAATATTTCTAATTCGAGTAATATTCTAACATATATTTTATTCAAAGCACTAATCTCTTAAATTTTGATAACAAATGAGTACTTGCCAAAAGCAGGAGTAGAAATATGGAAAAAAAATGCTGTTTTCTGAGGGCACCAAAATCACTGAAGTTTTTTTTGCAACTTCTTCTGGGAGCAGCAGGCACATGTCACACATTTGCTTCGATAACTCAATATCAACAAATCTGATTGGCTTACAATAAAAAGTATAATTTATGTAATAAGCAGCTTCATTGGAAGAACCATGAAACAGCAAAAATGGTGATGTAGATTTTTTTTTTATTTGACTCAGAAGTCACAAGTGGGCTTATATGGTACCTGGGCTTAATAGGGACGTTTACCCTATATATGTATATATATATATATATATATATATATATATGTATGTATGTATGTATGTATGTATAGTAAGAGAGAGAGAGATACATTTATTTTTTTCTTTGTTTATTTTCATCATGAATATGGGCAACAGGTGTGGCATATCACATGACTGGCTCATGCACTCTGGTTGTTTGAGATGGCGACTTTCTGTCATTCATCATAAGTCTGAGGAAGAGCTGTTGGCTCGAAAGGTCACTCTGCATTAAAGTCCTTCTAAGCGAGAGCTGCTTGGTGTGCAGAATCATTCATTTTCTTCTTTCTCAACAGCCATTGACATAAATGTAATTTTACACTAAACTTTTAACTGACTCTTAAACTCCTTTCTGCACTCTCATTTTATTTCACTCATTCACCATCATGTGTGGCCAAATTTTCCTTAGTATCTTTCTGTACAAACACTTTTCAAAATAATAGGGCACTGACAGCTTTAAATGAATTTCAACTGCAAATTTTCAGCTGCAAGAACATGAAATTAAATTTTCACCTGTTTTCTTATTGATTCATTTTGTTTTTTGTTTTTTTTCATCACATGAACTGAAACCATTTGAACATTAGGAAACATTATGCTACACTCAGTATTTAGCAACAACTACAGATATGATAGAATGTTGTCTTTAGTTGTTTTTTCTGTTATCTTGTTTTCCTAATATTATAAAGACACCTGCTGCTTTGAGTGGGTATAGGAAGCACAAGGTTTTTACTTCCACCCAGACAGCAGTAAGAATGTGTAGTGAGTAGACCAGCAAACCCTCCCACTGCAGATGTACATTCATTCAAAGCAGGAACATTAGAAATGCCGATCAGCTCGGCAGCGCAGAGGAGAAGCTTTCCTTTCAGCGTTTTGCTGTTGTCTAGCTCAATCGTGTCAGTTTGAGGGAGTCTATTCAAAGGTATTCATGCATCTGCCTTCAGGCCACAATGGCCGCCACTTTATAAACTGTCAGTCTGTTTGCCACAAGCCTTTGGCTCATATTGTTTCCTTTTCTTTAATAAACTTGGAGGAGTTCATCAACTCTTTCAATGGCAAATGCAAGCACAAAATAACAGACAGGCCTCCTAGTCCTAGTTTTTTTTTCCTTCTTTTTTCCTTGTTAGCAACTGTTTGTGTATCAGCAGACCATGTATGAAAGCAGACATTCAGGTTGTTTTGTGTCCACATGCTCAGCGTCTATAGCTGCCTAGAAAAGGCTACAAAGGGCACAGTAATTCAGAGATATTGCATGGTGCCTTGAAATGCTTTAAAAGTAATAAGTGAAATCTTAAAATCAATTCTATAACAGGTGGTCAATGTAAAGCCATCATCAATGAGGGGGCGATATGACCTCTTTTCTTGTTTTTTGTTGGTACAATCATATTCTTGGACTACATGCCAAAACAGCACTGTCAGCTTTATTAAACAGTGTATACAATATTGTATTGTCACAATACTTCAGTCAAGATACAATATTATTGCAGTTTTAAATATGTTGTGATATGCTCAGTATTGCAATAAAATGTATTGCAATATATTGTGATTTGTAAACTTTTTTTCAACTGTAAAATATGTCCCATAAGAAAAACTTTGTCAACATCTGGTTTATCCAAAATGATGCAGTTTTCTGTCTGTTTGTCTTCAGTCATTTTTTGCAGCAGCAAAATATATCTAGTGGAGTGAAAAAGCAGCTGATTATATAATGCATTAGGTTCATCATGTATTTGTCACACTGACGGGTTGGGGAACTTCAACACAGGTTGTCATACAGAGCAGTTTTCCTCGGGTCAGCAGCTGGTTTCAACTGATCATGACCCAAAAAGATAAACAAAAAGCTGTGGGAAACAGAAAGAAGCAGAAAGAAGCCTCATGGAGCTCCACACTCATGAATAGTGAACAGTCCCTAACACTGTCGAGCTCCCTGAAAAAGCAACTGAAAATAGCGTTTTGATTCTGTTTTATAGTTGCTTTTAACTGCCTACCCTTTGGATACCAGTTGTTTTTTACCGCTCAAAGGATTTTTTAGCCGTCGAATCCTGCTTTTAAGCCACACTTTGATCTGCCTGCGTTTGACAGCATGGGAAAATTCCTGTCAGCCGGAAACCACCTAGCTTACCGGACACCCAGTCACCTCACCGTTAAGTTTCACCTCCTCTCATAATCCAAACTTGTTTCTGTGCCACTTCAATGCCGTGGACTCCAACTGGAGTTCTCGCATGTAAGTTTTTACTGCCTCCCACTGAAGCTACACTAGCGATCTAGCTAGCCGCTAGCCAACCAAGCATAAACAAACACTTTTGCTGCTGGAGCTGTTTTCTCTGTTTCCCCAGCCACCATCTGCTTCAACCATGGCACCACGCACCTCACCATCCACCATGCCCTGCGAGGACTGCCGAAAAGCAGAAAGACACATCATTCACCTCAGGGAGGACATCACACGGCTCTCAGATGAACTCTGGAAAAAAGATTCTCTCCTCTCCGACTTCATCAGCACAGCAGCCACACAGTCTAAAGTCATCTCCTCCATGAACTCAGCTGTTGCCGACACCATCCTCTGGGACCCTTCATCACCATGCCGCCAGCCCTCTTCGTGCTCAACCCCCAGCTCACAGGCTCCCTGGTCAGTAGTGGCGGTCAGACGTAAGAGAGGGAATCCCCGTGCTGCCGCGCCTCCGTCCCTCGACCTCACAAACCACTTTGCCATGCTACCAGCTGATGTCCCTGTTCACCCTGCTGATGCCCCAGTGGCCGAGGCTGTTCCAGTGGCTAGTCCTCCTCCTTCTCCTCATGTGGAACCGGACTGAATCCCAGCTGTGACAGCTGTAACAGCAGCGGCAGTGGTGGCGGTTCCTCCACCTCCAGACGCGTCGGCTCCTCCTGTGGTAGTTGCGGCGATGGCGCTCCCCCAGCGCTCCCGCTATATGGTCCAGGACTGGAGCCAGACCTAAGGTCTCAGCCCCCAGCTTCCCACCAAACCGGTCTACACACCTGCTGCTCTGGACGGATGTGGTTCGTGGCGAACATCTGACCTCCTCGATGGCCGCATCTGGCACTACCGCCTTCTCTCAGCAGAACAGACATCTGGGGAAATCCTCCTCCTTCCGCCGCAGGTTGCTGATGGAGGTTGTGAACAGGCACTCTGGTGGTTTTCCTTGCTGCCTATTACTCCAACATCATCCAACGCAATGGAAACAATACCAGGACTTTATTTTCCACAGTAAATACACTACTCAAGCCCAAAGAAACTGCCATCCACTTCACATCAGCCCTTCAGTGTCAGCAATTCTTGGACTTCATAAACCACAAAGTTTACTCCATACACCACCAGCTTACTCCTTCCCTGTCTTCTCAGTTAAACACTCCTTGGCTTAATGCTACTGTCTGGCCAACCAGTAGCCTATCTGCCTTTCATCTTCCCCCAAATCAACAAGTATCCCAACTGATCGTGTCTTCCAGGTCTACTGCTTGTGTGCTCGATTTACTTCCTACTACACTGGTCAAGGCTTGTCTCCCCACGCTCTCCCCTCTCATTACACAAATTGTTCACTCCTTCGTGTCAACTGGTATTGTTCCCTCCCTACTTAAAACTGCTTCAGTCACACCCATATTAATGAAACCTGGCCTAGACCCAAACGAATTCAATAACTATCGCCCTATCTCAAAACTTTCATTCATCTCAAAAGTTATTGAATGTACAGTAGCCTCCCAACTTCAAGATCATCTATCAAGAAATAACCTCCTTAAGTCTTTCCAGTCTGGTTTCCATCCCAATCACAGCACAGAAACAGCTCTCATTCAAAAAACAAATGACCTTCTTCTAGCAGTGAATTCTGGCCTTCTCACCATCCTCATACTGCTGGACCTCAGTGCTGCCTTCGACACAATATCCCACGCCATCCTCCTAGATCGTCTGGCTGGCACTGGGGTCTCTGGCATTCCTCTTCAGTGGTTCCATTCATACCTGTCTGATCGTTCTCAGTTCATCCAAGGACAAAATACCAGATCATCACCCTCACCACTCACTCACGGTGTTCCACAAGGCTCTGTCCTGGGTCCCATACTCTTTATCATCTATATCTTCCCTCTTGGCAATATTTTCCGTCATTTTGGTATCCACTTTCATTGTTACACTGACGACACTCAAATCTACATCACCACCAAACCGGACATTCGTACCAAGTCCTCGGATCACATCACACCAGTCCTCATTCAACTCCACTGGCTCCCTGTCCAACAATGGATACAATACAAGCTTCTCCTGATAACATTCAAAGCTCTCCATAACCAGGCTCCCCCATATCTCTCTAATATGTTACACCCTTACATCCCACCCTGTTCACTCCATTCCTCATCTGCTGCTTTGCTTTCTACACCTCCATTCACACTCAGTTCAATGGGTGCTCCAGCTTTTAGCTGCTCAGCACCTAGACTCTGGAACTCACTCCCACTGCACATCCACATTCTGGACTCTATTGACACCTTCAAGTCCCCCCTGAAAACACACCTTTTTAAAATGTCCTACATTATAACACTCTGTCCCCCAACTGTTTTATCCTCCTTATTTATTCATTTAGCCACGCTGTATTTTCTTTGTATTTTTATATGTATCTCTTGTGCTATTGTATTTTATGTCTATTTTTGCTGTTGTTTTTATCTGTAAGGTGACCTTGGGTGTTGTGAAAGGTGCCAACAAATAGAATGTATTATTATTACTATTAGGTTACCTAAAGTTTAAATTTGTATTTGTAATACTAATAATTTCTAAAATAAAAAAAATCAGTACCTGGCACTGTGTGACGATATGATATTGCCACACGAAAATATCGAGATTCTATCCAGCAGAGAATTTTTTCCCCACCCCTACTGTATTAGTATATAGGGGTGTAATAGTATAACAGTACAGTGTAACTGCTTATCCTTTTAGGGGTCGCAAGGGGCTGGAGCCTAGCCCGGGCGATATTGGGCGAAAGGCAGGGTACACCCTGGACAGGGTGCCAGACTATCACAGGGCTGACAAATTAACCCCATTTCTACCGAGCAATACGGTACAATTCAGTTCAATTCAGTATGCCTTTTTTTCGGTTTCCACTGTGAAAAGTTGTGGATGGTACTATTAGGGTACTTAGCACACAGATCTGGTACTAAAAGGTGGAGCTGTGAACACTCCGCTGATTGGTCGATAGTAAACGGTCACTCTGCTCAGCGCTGAGGCTCATTTAACTACTGTTCATACCATGGAAATTTTTATTAGTAGACTGTAACTATGAAAAGAAAGCATGTTTTCCTGCCTCTTGCAGCAGCTGGAATTGGAGAAATAAATAGCTGAGTGAATCAATCAACACACCTTAAATGTTGTGACAAATTGGACCATTACTTATTTATTAGTTTTTACTAACATTATTTGTTTATATTTATTAATTTTTCACCAGGTTATGTGAATGGCATATATTCTAATCCTCACTCGGAGAACATTATCATTATTATTATTATTATTATTATTATTACAGTAATAATATTACTTTTTCCAGTAACGATTAGTGTAACTAATTGCTAATGAAATTTCAGTAATAATATTACAATTACTCCAAAACCAAGCAACTCCTTGCAACGTTACTTTTATTATCACATCACTACTGACTTGAAATACAACAGTCACGTCAGCGGACTCATTTTTGTAATCACTGTGCCGCACACGAACATTATAAAGCAGCAAGTTAGTTGGAAATGCTTACCTTGGCGGCTGGAAATATTCCCATTACTTTGGTTTTGTCAGCAGGAAAGATGACAAGAACACTGTTGCTGCAGGTAGTCGGACGAAAACTTTTTCCACTGCAAAAAACACGTCCCCAAACCTCTGGTCTGAAACACCTCAACTACTAAGACTAAGACACAACAACATGAAGCTCCAGGAAATACACCCCACCAAAGGTAAGCCCTCCTCAACCGCAGGGTCGGCTGTAGCCCTTCACTGGCTAAACTGGATTTTAATCGTGGACAGCTGCAGCTACAAAGAAGTGATGAAGTTTGTGGCTGAATATGTGGTGGATGTCTTTCGGGCAAAGCCTAGCGGAAGAATACGGTCACAGGCAACAGAAAGCCCCCTGGTAAACAGAAGCTATCTAGCATTAGCTACACTGAACAGCGATTACCCTGATACTCACACAGAGGCACACATCTCAATTTTGGGGAGATATGCAAATACCAATTTTATGGGGTGTAACGGAAAAGTGATATAACGAGTAGTGTAATGAATTACTGTTGGCAGGTAGTAATATGTAAAGTAATATTATGACTTTTGAAAAGAGTAACAAGTAATGAGTAATATATTACATTTTTAGAGTAACGAGCCCAACACTGCCGTTAATAAGAAAATACAGTAAGCACTGGACGGAGCAGTGAGTGACAACAGTTCCACCCACATGAAAGAGTAATGTTTGCAGTGGAAACACTGGGTCCTAGGTACCACTTCTGAAGGGTTACTTTTGGTTCCAAAGGTACTTTACCGAAAGTGTTTGGTGGAAAGGGGCTATAGAGACAACCATTCATGCACACATTCACACCTAGGGCCAATTTAGAGTCCCTAATTAATCTGCATGTCTTTGGAGGGAGAGGCTGGAGTACCCGGAGAAGACCGACATGGGGAGAACATGCAAACTCCATAGAGGGGCTCCCCTACCCCTTCCCCTAGTTAGCTTTAATGATGTTAGTTTTAACACATTTAGAAATAAAACAAAAAAAAGGACATTTCTCTGGCATTTCAGAGAAAAAAATGTTTCTTTTGTTTATAGTTGTTTACAACTTCAGTGCTACATTTTATTTTTCATAATGAGCTGTTTTGCTTTATATGCTGCTAAGAAGACATCTCAGAAGATGGGTCATTCAGGTTTAGCTCCATCATTGTTCAAAGTCAAAAAACATCAGACTTTATTATGTTAGTTTTGATAAATTAAAAAGTGTTAAAAATCAAGTAAATTTCTCTGGCATTCCTACTTTTGTATTGTACCAAAAACATACCAAACTGTGACACCACTGTATCGTATCCAACTGAACTGCTGAATATCTTATTCTCATCAGATGAAACAGGCTCAACTGAAAAACGGTCTCGCTGTATTGACCAAATTAATACATTTCCTGCAACTCATCAGGGACAAAACTGAGGCTATACTCATACAAAAGAGAAGCAAATACAATTTAAAACTCATTTTCAAAAGCTGGCTCTGAAGAAAAAGCATAAAGTAAAAAATTATCTTTGACTGTGACCTGTGTTTTCTTGGGCTTCTCAAAGAAATCTTCAAGCAAACTTTAGATGATACAAAATGCAGCACGTCTACTTACCGTGACTAAACATTAAGAACACATTACTTCAGTTTTAAAGGCTCCTCACTGACTTCCTGTTCATTTTAGAATTCATTTTAAAATGTTGCTTTTAGTTTATAAATCTCTTAATTGACTGGCTTCCAACTATTTCTCTAATATGTTGGTCAAATACATTCCCTCTAGATCCTTAAGATCCTCGACCTCTGGTCTATTAAACATCCCCCAGAGTAAAACTAAAAAGTACAATGATGCTGCATTCTGTGTCATTGGAACAGCCTTTCAGAGGAGGTCAGATTCTGACTCAGTTGACAGCTTCAAAAGAAATCTTAAAACCTATCTTTTTAGACTTGCATTTATGTAGCTTTTGTTAACTTAATTGGCATCAAACCTAATTTGTATTTTTTTTGTGTGTATTTGTCCGTGTGAGTGTGTGATTGTGTATTTGTACCTTATTTACTCTATCTTACACCGTCTTTTATCTGTATTTTCTCATTTTATTATATAAAGCACTTTGAGTTGCTATTGCTGTATGAACTGTGCTATACAAATTAAGTTATTATCATTATTATTATTATTACATGGAGGATGGGGGGCAAGTATAAGTTATTTCAGGTCTGCTGTTTCCACACCTCACAGAGGTGGATATGAGCAAGGTCCAATAAAAATCAACACTTAAATTGCCTCTAATGAAACCAGCTGACTGTAGAACTCTCACAGCATTATATCCTGTAAATTTAAAAATCAATTTGACTCTTCTTTTTTATTTATTCATTTGTCATATTTAAACTCTTTGCATTTGGTGTTATTTTAAGTGCCTCTAACCCTTTAGGATTAAATCTAGTGCTGGGAGGTGTCTATCAAAAGAATACCGGTAGTGTCATATGAGGCTGTATCATCTGCTTTTCTCAGTATGTGGCAACTTAGTTTGTGTTTTCTTGCTCTTGAAGATTACATTACACTTCACTGTGGTTTAGTAGACTAGGTGAGTGAAATTAATGTCTTAATGTCATTACTTATGATGACATCATTAATGACTTTTTGGTCACAGTGCTCTCTGTAAAGCTAAGCACCAATATTAAACTGATAGGCCTATACAAATGGGTGACGGAAAAAAAGAGTAGTCTGCCCATTCAGAGGGCATGAGGGCTCACTGAGTGCTTTGTTTCAGGGGTGTAAATATAGTCAGTGCAGGCAGTGCAATTGCACAGGGGACCCTGGAGTGGAGGGGCCCGTAGAGGGAGCGGGCCCTTGCAAGTGATTCAGATTGCCACCTTGTTACATACCAGTGTTCAAAGAGGAATGATGAAAAAAGAATGTTCCTAATGTAAACTGGTGCCAGTTGCTATATATGTCCTCAAAAAGGCAAAGCCATCTGGATCACGGTTTACTTTTTTATTCTTATTGTTTTTTCAGATAGTCAGTAGCTATCAAAAACAAAATTATATGTTTTTTCTATAAGCTATAAAATCTATGGTTATCAAAATAAATCAATTCAATGAATAATTTCTTATTTTTTATATTTTTGTCAGATATGCAATAATGATTGCTAGGTAATATGAATGTTGATGTTGTCCAATGTCAGGTCTCTATTTGTGTTGAGACAGTACATGCACAATCACGTGCACTAGGGTCCATCATAATCGTGTGCACTGGGGCCTGTCGTAACTTCCCCACGCCATTGTGTGAATGATTTGCTATGGCCTTCATAGTCACCAGATCTCAACCCAACTCAAGACCTGTGTTAGATTTAGGAGTGACATCTCTGACAGTGTTCTCCACCACCATCAAAATACAGAATGAAGGAATATGCTTCTTTCCACACATGTGAAGAATCTCTGACCAGCAACACTGAAGCTGTTCTGAAGGCTCGTGGTGGAACAACACCTGACTTGACACAGCATGTTGGCTTTTACTTTCATTTGTCAGCCATCAGTATATTGACAGCATTGCTGTCAAGATCTAATTAAAATGCATTATCATAATTCCAAATTATTTCATAAAATACAACACAATAAATAATTTTTGTTCTCAGATGTGATGAAAGCAGAATATTCTGTAAGAAAAGCTCATTAAGCCAAGGTACCTACTGCACAAAGTGTTTTCCCTGATCGACCTATATCAGGATGCAGTGTGAACAATGCTCAGCTCCCATTACAACTGTGTGTTAAATATGTGGCTCAAATCATTTTAATGCAGTGACGGAGAAATGGCCATTAATCCACTTTCATACCCTTCAGCAGCATGAACCCACCCCCCACCCAAAAAAAAAATGCCAGGCCTTTATGCCCCAGTAATCTCTGTATATTTAAGGTCATTTTCTAGCCAATTACACTGGATGGTTGCATTTGGTGAATGTGATTTCCGCCATGGATTGATGGAGAAATCCATGAATAAGCCATGTAATAGATCCAAGCACACAGCCCCCTGTATGGAAATTTCAAACAGGGTTTTAGAGGTGCATTTAGTCACTCGCTAAAATCATTCCTTCAACCATTTCCCTGACACAGGATCTTTACATTAATATTTTTATATTTTATGATATACACTCCATTTTATTTTCACTCAGTCTCTATGCTCATATTTGGCCAATTCTTTTTCAAAATTAAACAAAGGAAAAGTAGATAAGATGGGATTAAAGATATAGACATATAGATATAGACATATATATATTTTTTTATTTTTTGATAGGGACAATGCAATGTAACATAGTTCCGATAGAGAGTATGAGACTGCAGAGAGTTTATAGCTATTGCTAATTTTCAGCTCTTGTCCCTGGTTGGGCTTTAAATGTGGGCCTGCAATCCACATACTACAATACACATATCACAGTACATATACCAACAATACATATACAACAACATACATTACACTGCAAAACAAACATAACAACATACATCAAAAAATATCTACTACAATAGACATACTACTATACAAAGACCACAATGCATATACTTAAATACACATGCAACAATATCACACCAATACACTTACACTAATACCCATTTGAGTGAGTTTGAGTGTGATTAGCTAAGAGTGGGTACAGTTCTGGTTTGCTTTTAGCTGGTACTTGACCTTTGTTGCAAAGGATTTTAAATCTGTAATCATTATTTATTCATCATTATTTATTTGCATTTTTGTCCAAAACAGTTTTTTTTCTTCTTTCTGAATTTCATCTATACGTAAAAGATATTGTTTTAAGAAACAGCGCATCATTTTTGAACGGAGTGATGTAGTCATGGAGTTGTGTCTTTAAAGCCAGTTGTGTTTGATCCTGCAACTAGCTGTGAGGAGGAGACCTATCTGAATGGTTTGTATGGAGCGAGCTCCCTGCCCATGTTTTACTGGACAGCAAAATAAGTTGGATTAAAGCAGATGTCTCCCTGACAAATCCTGATACACTGGTAGCTAACAAACCAATCAAGAATGACATATCATGTTGACCTCTTAAACCCTTGATTATTTTCTTCAATCTTCTCTTGCATTTTTAAAATAAAAAATATAAAAGTGAAATATATAACAAAAAAAAACAGAATGGGTTTTTTTTTTATGACTGCTCAGTTCCATTGTATGGGACTTGTGCAAAGAATACTGTGGACTGGGCAATTTACTGATTCTGGCATTTATTGACTCTGCACTTTATGGCTACCTCTTTTACATTATATGTAATGTGGTTTTCACAGTGTGTTTATTGTTTTTAATTTTGTATGCTATGTGTCCTTTTTTTCTTTTCAACTCATATGCACTCCAAATTTTGCTATATCCTGCAAATACATGTACAGTAAAAGCTTTCTAATTCTTCTAATTCTATTCATGTTATATTACATTTCCTCACACTGGAAACTTTGGGAACTCTGGTCATTTTCAATAAAGTTTGAACAACGCTTGAAAATATATCTACATATGGACTGTAATGTAATTTGACTGTAGAATAGCAGCATGCATGATATGCACTGAACATTGAACTCAGGCTGCACAGCTGCACTATGAGCTCTCCAACTCTGGGGGTTCTCCAGCACACTCACCGGGGGCTCAGTTAAAGACCAAGCAAAATGTTGACATTTCATTAATTTGTTGTTGCCATATTGTTTTTGCTATGTTCTGTGATTTCTCTGTTTGTTATTGTCTTCTGTGTATCCTTTGCAAATGGTTTGTTAATGGGATGCCTGAGGCCTCTGACTGCCCTCAACCCCAGTTTGCCTGTTTGCTCTTTGTGCACCGCTCCTCTTTTGTTGGCTGATCAGCTTCCCATTGGGTTGCCAGACAAGATTCTTGGCATTTGTCGGCAAAATGAAAGGAGGATTAAGGGATGGCTACTGAACACTCCATGGCAAAGAAGTGGGCTGCTATTCTCCTTTTCAAAGCCTCCTCCCAGCTCAGCAGCTCTCCTTTATATATATTGGTTTTCTCAGAGACATCACTGAGAAGTCCAAAGTGCTACTAGAAATAAAGGAAAATCAACAAGTAGGTCAGCCCCGACAAAAATGCTAAAGAAAAAGAGAAGAAACCTTGGCTGCATTCTAGGTTCTAATTACAACAAAGCTTTAAAACAACATTTATTTTGGTAGCTGAATTTATCAATTGCTGAACTGACTGATCTCTAAAATGTCAAACATAATATCAGTTAACCCCTTCGGATCCTTTATCCGTTCCAAAGAACATAACTTTTCAAGGATGTCTAGCTCTATGATTACTGTCATCTGATTCCACCCAAATTACTTACACATTCAAAAATATCTGTTCATTGGGATGGAGAGTGGATCTGAGTGTCACCAGGAAATGAAAAGGGAAACCTGTTCTTATTTGATTTTCTGATGATACAATTAGTTTGTGATACATTCTATTGGTTATGTACACAGAATATTAATCTCAGGAGGATTTACTTTTTTTGTGAAGATACTTCAGAAATTGAAGATATTTTGAGTCATGATGACAAATATAAAATATAAATGCAGTGTGTTTTAGAGCTTCACTTCACTGAAATTAGTTAACTATTCATGAAAAATAAATAAACAAAAAAAAGGTCTGTTAAGACCATTTGTCTGTTAAGTCATTTTTCCTATTAGGTGGTCTCCACATTTAAAATTTTTCATCAATTGAAATGGACAAAAAAACAACAACACATAATTAAGTATCCTAATCAAAAGAGTGAGGTAATTATTTGTTTATGCATTTAGAGTAGAAATCTACCATTGAAATATTTTTTTGTGTTTGGAACATAATTGGGTTCTAACAGGTTAATGTTTTGTTGTCAAATTAAGTAGTTGGATTAGCAAGAGGAAATGGAGAAAAGCAGCTAATTGTGATATATGTGCAAATGTTTGGTGTTATTATTTTATAAATGATGATTATAAAATCTGGCCTATTCATTTTTGTTGTGTGTTTTAAAGAGTGGATGTTGCTACTGCAATTGGGTTAAAACCAGTTTCTTCTACATTTGATAAATGCGCCTCTCCTTCTTTTTCTTCTTCTTCTTTTCCTTCTTTTTATTATTATTATTATTAGTAGTAGTAGTAGTAGTAGTAGTAGTAGTAGTAGTGGTAGTAGTATGTAAGATTTCTGGAGAATGATGTGCTGGTAGAGCTGAGCCTTAATTCAGTATCATCATTAATCAGCTTTCAGTAGCATCATATTACAATCTCAGCATGTCATTGTGTTTAACGTGTTTCTGTTTAATTATTTAATTAATGAGTCAGATTAAGCAGTGAAAAACAATATGAATTAGTGAGCTTTATGTTTTATTTCATGTGTAATTTGGTCTCATGTTCTCCATAACATGAGCTTTACTATTTGGCATGTGGCTTTGCATTCTGTCGTCAAATTGTGACACATCTCCACATTGGAAAATATCCTTGTTCAAAATCATGATACATACATTTTAATGTATGTATATTTGATGAGTTTATTTCACATGCAATGTCCGCAAAACACGTGTGAAACACCATTTCATATATGAAATAAATTCACGTGTAAAATGCTGTTTCTGTGGGATATGATCTATCTGATATGATCTATATATATATATATGTGTGATATGAAATTCAGGTTTTTACATGTGTTGTCTCTGATCTTATAAATTTTAAAATATAAAAATAAATATAAATATGTAGAATGTGCTTCTCATGTGAAACTTATGTGCATATTTGGACTGGATTACTTAACATATTGAAAAAGCTGAACCTGGCTTTAACTTAAAACCATCCAGTTCACTGGAATTGTATCTTATATTAAGTTTATGTGACAAATAAATGATGGCTGGATGGGTTGGTTGGTTGGTTGACTGATATTGATTGATATAACTTTTACATTTATTGACGCATTATTAATTGTGTCATTATTCAATTGTTAAGATTTTTCTGCTGAAGTAATGCTAAAATTTGGTTTAATACACGTATTACCAATTGAAGCATTCTACCTCACATGTTCTAGGGTTGCCACGCATTTGTTATTTTATCATTTCTTGTGGATGTCTTCTTTTACTTTGCTTTATCCTGTTCCTGTGTGCTGCCACACTGACCCAGTTTCCCCAATGGGATCAGAGTGGGATCTTTGAATAACGCCCCTGCCAGCCTCCTGATCCAAAGTTAACCCCTTAATTTTGCATAAAGAGAGGGAGACCTTAAGGCCTCATTTACACCGCAAGCATGCGTTCGCTTGGTCCACAAGCGTAGCGGTAGCACACGTGTATTCACACCAAAACCGAACAGACCTGCGCGCAGCTGCCGCTGCTGTCCTGTCAAAATACAAACCACACCCGCACAGTTGGAGGCGGTAGTGCACCGTGTTTGCAAATCTCCAATAAGCCCCAAAAAAGAAGAAGTGAGTTTGGACCCAAAGCCCAGGGTGGACGGGTTCGCGCGCCAGTGATTATTCCAACGCTTGGAGAATTAATATTTAGCACCACAAATGGGTAAGTAGGCTACATGGAACATGTGCCTATCAAGTCTGGCTTGGTCAAGGGGGAGATATCTACGGTGGCCGAGAGAGGTCAGAACACACGCAAACTTGTGTTTTTTGTTGAATACCGCGACCATTCGCTCGCGACTCGCGCAAAAAATCAGCGTCTCTTCTATTTTCGAGCTTGCTCGTGAAAGCAGCGCGACTCGACCGGCGCTTGGAACAGATGCGGTGTGAATGCTCTAACCTGTTAACATGCTGGAAATGAAAATGCAGTAAACAGCGACCGTTCGCGAGTGCTACGCAAACGCATCGCTTGCGGTGTAAATGAGGCCTATCAGAGAGAGGCCTTAAGTGATGATATATAATAAAATCATTAATTGCAGCGAGCTGTCAATATTTAGGCTGAATTATATTAGATGCGTCTGTGGTGTGTTGGCTAAGGGGGAGAAAGCAAGAGGGGGTGGGTGGGGGGTGGAGGGGACAGGTCCTGTCTCATGTGGCAAATGGGCTTTAATTAATAGACAGGCAAGCCTGAAAGCAGCACTAGCACCAGCTAATATGATGAACTCTCATTGTGGCAGTGTCACTGCAAATGTGTCTGATAAGCAGAGGCAGCAGAAGATCAAAGCCTCTAAGCTGCTCACTTTGCTCTACTCGAAAAGTCTGAAACACAGCACGTGAAAACCTATCCTCAGGTCTGCCTCAGGTCAGCATGCCACCACAGCTGCCGCGGGAAAATTACAGCCTCACCAGTTCCATTTATCCAGACATGAAGCTCTCTGAGTCCGTGCCATCCATCACTGCTGTTGTGTTTACACAGTACTGGGAGTTCAAATTCACTGTTATTATTCAGAAGCCAGTTTTTAAGGATTTTCAAGGTGAAGGTGACCAAACTTTTCACTTATAAACATTTAGGTGGGGACTATATGTTACAAAGAATAGCTGTTACTATGGTAGTTTAGGTGTTTTATTTAAGATAAGGGCTGCAGTTTGAAATGTATATTAATACAGATTTTTCATGTGTTTTTCATTTATTTGTTTAGTCATAATTCCAAAGACAAGCATCTATCTGCAGTTTTGTGTTTAATGACTTCAAACTACACATTAAATCCGAGCCACAGTCTAAAATCCCAAAGCTGTTGAGTTTAAAGAGAGGAGAGCAGCAGATGCTCAGATTGGAGAAAAATGAATCAGGGGACATTTGGATTTTCATTAGATAAATGACTTCAATGTTCAATCAATTATCATAGCAGATTAATGCTTTTCATTGTCATTATTTCTGTTGATACCATTCCTCTATGTTGCACATTGGCTTCCAGCCCCCCTGTCCTTTTTATCAATATATGTCTCTTAAAAATGTGAATTTTTGGTGCGAGGCAGTGGGGGAGAAAGGGGAGGTTAATCCCAGTTTAATACACTGATACACAGCCCAGGACCCAGGCTGTGATGATTGTGTTATCTCAAGCCAACATTTGGGTCTCCCTCAATTTCAACCCGGCAAAATAGCTGGGAGAAAGTGCAGATGGAGTGGAGTAAGTGCGGATGCCCAGGGAAAAGTGTTATTAATAGCTGCAATAGAACTTCCCACTGCCTGTGCTCGATGTAAAGCTGCCTCTCGTCACTTCAACTGGATTTGTTTGAAGTGCTCTTTCCATCCTCACTATCAACTTTTTTTTCTTTCAAGCAGGCTTATTCTGGACTCCAAATATTGACCGTTTTTTTTCCCCTGTAGTCGGTCATGTATATCTTTGGGAAACAGCATATCGACCAAATGCTGCCCTAAAATTTAAGATCATCATTGTAGAGGTTACCTTGCCTATCCACTACACCTGCCTTTACAAATAAAATGCCATTTCCTACTGTATTAAGAAAGGAAAGAAACATGTTCACAGTGTATTCTGTAAAATATCATATATATTAACATTAAATTGATCTACTGAATATGATTATAATTTTGCAGCTTTGCCATCTACACTGTAAAAGGAAGGTATTTGTTTTAACTTCGAAAAGTTAGTGTCCAGGCTGACTTACAATTATAAGCTGACTGAATTTGAGAGGACGAGTTGAGGTAATTTTGTAATTATTCAATGTGTCAATTAAGTAAATTAGGTCAAACCATATACAATCTGTGATGAGCTTTCATGCAGTTCAAATTTTAGGGCAGCTTTTGGTTGATATGCTAATTATATCAGTCAACTTGAAATTTTAGCCTGGACACTAACTTTTTGAAGTTAAAACAATTTCTCTTTACAATGAATCATTTCCAACTAATAACATCTATGATGATTAAATATAAAAAAATAGGATCTACAATCACATTTTGACAAACACTGTCTTGTCAGAGAGATATGATGATATGCATGTACTGTAATATGTGCATGTATGTGGAGTCATTTCTTTTAAATGTTACGTAAGGAAATGCAGTTTGAAGAGTGAGAAGATATTTGCTTATTAGATTATTGGTTCATTGTAAAGATTGAATTATAAATGTATTATAATGCATTTTCTTGGATTGTTTTCAATGTGTTGGCTATTTGTAAAATGTTTTGTGTGAATAAGAAAGTTGACTCCTGTGCCTGTAGTGTTTACTTTAGTAGCTTTGATGGAAGATGTTAATATCAGCTTCCTCATCCATGTGTTGGTGTCAGTAGCCCACAATCACACCTCTTCCCTTCAGCCTAATACTGCTGCTAAAATACACTCCAGCTCTCCCTGAGATGCTGCCAACATGCCACCAAAAACAATCCCATAACAGTAAATTTAAATTTAAAAATACAATCTAAACAACACGAGAGGAAACCTTAAAATCTCATGAATTTGCGCTGCGGGCATCACACCACGAAGTGAGCCGCTGAGAGATGAAAGTGAAAAGAAATAAAAGGCTCAATTTAATCTGCTTTAAAGCCCTTCAACAGAATGCATGTGCTTGGAACTGTGAGAGTGAGGGCTGATAGGGGATAAATATATTTCTTACCATGCCTTGGAGCTATTACACCCCTCTCCAACACAGACACCTATTCAACAGACACCGGTTTCATTACCAGCTGTAATAGGCTAAGTCTTCAAATTATTAAATGCCAGGTTCGGATGACAGAAAGACACTAGCTGATCTTTTGAAGAACATGAAAAGGAGAATAGTTGATAGCGTTTGAAAAAAAAAATCACCTGTCAAAACAGTGATCAGGAAATAGTGGGAGCTACAGGCCTTAGGTCTGATTAATGAGCAGCAGATTGTGCATGGCAAAATGCCCCAAGAACACCAGACCAACAGCAATATGAAGGTTATTCTATAACTGCTGTTCTTTGAGTGATGAAAACTGACCCACAATCACATTTTGTATCTGGCAAGCTCTGACATCAAATCTAAAAAGTTGTAGCTTATTTGCTCTGGGAAATGATGAAATTAAAAAAAAAAAGTCTAATATATATATAAGCAGCTAAATGATAAATATGTGTCTCAATTTTATACTTGCAAGAGAGAAATCTAATTACTGAGAGAAGTGTACCCAAAATGTCATTTTAACCATTAATGCTTGAGAAATATTTTAGGCCTCTTCAGGCTACGAATCAAATTTGGTCGTTTTTCTCTTTAAAATGAACAGTTCGTTAAAATTTTAATATGAAGAGGGTTTTAAGATAAATCTGTAAATCTTTATATCCTGGTAACATTCAATCATATGAATTGAATACATTTTTAAATGACCAGATTCGTCTTTCTTCTGTTTTCGTTATTTTATTTTTTATTTGGTTGGGTGACGGATTTTTTTTTTTTTTTCCCCGAGTGAACTTGACGTCCTGACACACACACAGGCCGCTGTGAGGTCGCTGGCCCCTGGCCCCTGGCTGTGAGGGGTGTCCCTGTCAGCCCTGTAATTGATAATGACTGGCACATCGGTCATCTGTCAGCATTGCTTTCAAGGGAACGTTTAAGCAGCGCCGCGGGAGCCCGATCCACTCCAGCGCTCCCCGTCATAAATAATGAAGCGGCTTCTGTGTCTGTTGGGAGAACAGCCTAAAGCAGGGAAAACCCAGAGCGACAAAACGCCCATTTAGGCCCAATTTGTAGACAATTCATTGCCTAAACAGTTGTCCAACCTGCAGCTGTCCACACGCTTTTTAACTGTCCAAACGGGCCTGGCTCTGTTTTCTCATCTGCCTACCTTTATCACCGAGGATGCCGTCGATGCTGTGTTTGGTTTTCTTTTCTCCGTCTTCGTCCTTTTTGTCACACTCGTCCTCATCGTCCTTTTTTCCAAATCGAGCTCGGAGGACACGGCTGATCGAACTCACTGCGAACAGAGGCAGCTTCAGTAGGAGAATAATAATAGGCCTAATAATAATGATAATAATTAGGCTATTATTATAATAATAATAATAATAATAATAATGATAATAATAATAATAATAATAATTATTATTATTATTATTATTATTATTATTATAACGACCAACCTTGGCCTGAATTTTCAACTCTGCTTTTCTATTCATTTGAATGGGAAAATAGCGGAGAATGAAAGATGAAATGCGGCTTACCAGAGGAGGCCTCACCTGAAGGGACTGTGCTTCTGTCACACACCCCGTCCTTCAGCAGCTTATCCCGGATCTCCCAGCTGAACATGCCGGGGTTGTCCCGCTTGTACTCCTCTATCCGCTTCTCCACGTCCGGTGTGGCTACCTGCTGCAGGTGAGACAGCATGGCCGAGAAAGAAACAAGTAACACGGTGTGTAATGAGTACAGGCTGCTGAAATATTTAAGGCCGCAAACGTGTAAAAAATTTAAATAAAAAGCTACAGATAATTTGCAAGAATAATCAAGCAGCATTCAATATAAGTAACATTTCTTATTTCTTATGTTATTTGCCTATCATTATTATTATTATTATTATTATTGTTGTCGTTATTATTATTATTATTAATACTTGGCCTATCATTCTCACCCTGGGCTTGCTGCCTCCTATCGCTCCGGGTCGGATGGAGCCGGTCTCCTGATAGCGACAGAGAATCTTGGAGACGCAGCCGTGAGAGACCCGCAGCTGTCGGGAGATGACGCAGGGCCGGATCCCGTGGTGGGCCATCTCAACTATTTTGTGTCTGATGTGGTTGGGGAGCGGCCGGCCGTTAATGAAGACCCCTCCGAGCTGATTGACCCGTCCCTGGCCCAGAGGAGTGGACACTGTGGGCGACACAAGGTCACACTCAGCATGGAGCTTTTCTTACATTTCATCATCAGAGACAGTTATAGGAAATAGTCATATTTAAAATGCTGTGTTTGCTGTGCATGTGTACATATATTCATATTGGCCTACTTTTTTTTATTGACTCACTGGTAAAACTAATAAATTGTAGACACAAATCAAAATGTTGGTTAACAGACTGCCAGTAACGAATCACAATGGCAGTGAAGAGGAGATGAAGAGCTCCTTTTGTCCGTCTTTATTATTCACCATCACGCTTTACAACTGTTGGTGTAATCTGCTTCTCCTTGTTGATTTTTTTTTTATTTGATTTCCAGGCGCAGGGCACTTGAAGAAATCCCGCGTTTGGTTGTAGATCTCTGTTTTAGGATTTAGACTCATTTCAAATTTGTTGACTAAATGCTCAGTGGATAGTTCATAAATTAAGTGCAGCCTAGGATCTGTAATAGCCTATTTAATCTCCCTTAAATAACAGGCCTGTTTTAGTTATTTTTCAGAAGGATAATAAAGGCATTTTCAATGTGTGAAAAAAAATAATGCGAGTCCTTCATGGGGGAAAAAAATCCAGTGAGAGTAGCCTTAGTTTATTCAGGGTCTTGGCTCTTGTCAAGCTACAGTGTGTTCTGCTTGGCATATTTAAATTCTCAAATTGAGCTCCTAAGTTTTTAGAGTCCACACAGAATCTGAATCTCTTCTGTGTGAGTGTAAAAGGTCCATCAGGCTCCATCGTGTTCCCCAGCTGCTCCTCCGCTTATGCCTACCTTCCAGAGGGAATCCAGTGCGGGGATAGTTTTGTCCGGGAGCCGGGCGCATCATCCGCGGTACTGTTCCTGGTAAAGACGACATTGTACCATTTAAAAGAAGGTACAAACGAAAACAAAAACAAAAAGGGTTTATCTCAGAAATCCAGTTCAAGTGTAGACTTGTTGGTCACAAGTGTTTCGAAGGTGGGAATGTCAGATGGATCCAGTGTGTGGCGGAAAAGAAAAAAGAGATTAAGTAGGTTATCAGTATGAAAGCCCTCAAAGCAGGATAAGGATATTCGGCGGCAAAGTGCAGCGCTGTGTGGAGCGGCAGGGAGTCCTTACAATGTTAATTTGCCCACAATATACAAGTGCTGTGTCTCTGACATGAGCTTATTTAAGCGGTGTGAAGGCTGGACTACATTCACTGTCTCCCGGACAAGTCTGGACCAGGCGGGCTCCAGAGAGGGGGACGGGTCGTGAGCACCGATAGGTTCTTGGAGCTTTCTGTTTTTCCACAGAGAAAAGCTCCAACAAGTTTCAGCAGCCAATGAGAACGAAGGGATAAACATGTCCACACACACACACACACACACACACACACACACACACACACACACCGACCGTACCAACACACCACAGGCCTACCAAATACTCTAACACTCACACATTACCCTACACTGGTGAGGACAAAAATTGTCACCCAGGCCTATACTATAATGCAACCCAGTGCAATGCCAGCTACAGGCTATTGATCACTGTTTGTTAAGACTGTGGCAATGCTATGTGATGTCTGTGGTAAATTGTATTGTCTGCCCTTCAGCTGGAGACAAACAAAAACACCTGACAATAATACAATGCAATTTAAAGGGTATCTTTGGTATTTTTCAACGTGGACCCAATTTTCCCTTGGAAATGTGTTCAAGTGACTAACAGTAACAAATTGGTCCTTTACTGAGCGAGACTGCTGCAGCTGACATTAGTGAAACAGGCTGCAATGTAACCCACCTGGGGCAAAGCATTGTCAATGTACGTCCACCAAAAGTGTTTTTGCCACTGACAGGCTCAGATTATTTTTCTAAGTGTCTGACAACATCACACAACACAAGGATCCCTTCAGCAAGACACCTTTTTGTTAAAGAGTAAGATCTTTTTTGTCGAACCAGAAACAGCCCCAAAAGCGCCATCATCAGATCCACCAGGCTCCATTTAAGTTACAGTGATTTTAACAATGTTAAACACACTTTATTAGAAGTCCACAAAAACAAGATAAAAAAAAAAAACAAAAAAAAAAACAACAACAAAAAACAACTTGGTTCATATTTCCACTGTTCCAACAATCACCAACTATGGTTTGGTTAAAATAAACCCTTAAATCACCCAGTTAGATGTGGAAAATATGCTGGTTCTGTACATGCTAAAATATTTATTTAAATGGAGTTTGGTGATGGTGATTTTGGGGCTGTTTCTGGTTAAACAAAAATAATCTTATTCTTTTACAATAAGATCTATCTCTGTAAGGATCCTTTTCATAATGTTGACACTTATAATAATAACCTCAGTGACAAAAACAAGCACTTTTAGTGGATGTTTGAGGGTGCACAAATGCCTTAAGTGGTTATATTGCAGCCTGTTTCACTACTTCCACCCGAGCTCTCTCAATACTGGACCAGTTTCAAAAGTTTATGTTCCCATTCGTCCATCAGAAACAAACATGGGAAAACAGGGTTAAGGTTGATGAATACCAAAGTTACCTTTTTATAAGAAACTCTTATGCAGTGCAATTTAATATTAAAGGTCCCATCCTGTGAAAAGTCAGATTTCTGTCTTTTTTTTTTTCTTTTTTTTTTAAAGCAGGTATAGGTGCTATATAAATACTGTGAACATATCAAAACGCTCAGCCCACAGAGAAAAGCACAGTTTATATTCACAAACTGTGCTTTTAAACAAGCGGTCATGATTTTTCAGAATTTGTGATGTCACAAGTATATTATACTTGAAACGTAAATATTCTAAATGGGTCCTCTTGTATTTCTTGTTAGAATGTTTTGCAGTGTATGCGAATGACGTCAGCTTACAGAAAGTAAACATGGACCTAAGCTGTTGCCTAATAATGTATTCCAGTGAAACCTTCTATGAAGATAGAAAAACAGAGCTTTTCAGTCAGCAGGTGATTGCAGGTATATTCAGGCCAACAGCATGAAAAAAGAAATGTGGTTTTTGAACATGAAAGCATGTAAATAGTAGAAACACAAGTATGAATGTGAGCATAATTTGAAAGTTTTAATACCCCCATTTTTCAGTTTTACTTTGATTGACTTACTAAATTCTCTGTAACAGCAAACTATTACTGTCCATCTGTCAAAATACAAATGAAGAAGAGCTGACAAAAAAGGACCACACTCACAACAAATAAGCTTTATTAGAAGGACTTTGGCAGACATATATTTCCCAGGGTTTTACATTTCAGGCTTTCAACAGGCTGTAATATTCCTTTGATTGGTGGATTTAGCAGAAGAAAAAAAATCCATAGGCTTTGTGTAAAGTGTAATATAGCCTAATATAGACATTGAATTACACTGCAAGTTATTTTCAAGAACTGTAATATTGTGAAAATCATGAAGGTAATATTGTAGTTTTACTGTGAGATTACAGTGAAATACAGTAATTCTATGGGAGCATACTGCTAAATCACAGTTATCAGATTTACATAAACTGTGAAATTACAGTTAAATATAGTAATTTTACAAGAGCATGCTGCTAAATCACAGTAATATGCAGGTATAACTACTGTGAGATCACAGTATACAGATGTCATTTCACAACAATCTACTGTAAAAAAAAAAAAAAAAACAATACAGTAACTCACTGTGAAAGTAACAGAACTAGTAGTCAGTAATTTGCTATAAATGTACAGTCAAATATTTAACAGTGTACACAGACATTTAAGGAGCAAAATAAAAATCAATTAAAGTAAATGATCAATGAGAAAAAGCAAAATACAATAGGAATTAATATAACATGTCAGTTACATAGTAAGTGAAAATTCAATTTTGAGTATGGAGCTATGAAATATGGAGCTATATAGGACAAAATGTGAATATGGACATTGTAAAGGAACAAAAATAGAGAGGTAGAGTAAAAATGTAGGTTAGAGAAAAGATTGGAAGTTTAAATATATGCCAGTAATATTGCAATAATTAATGTAATGCTAGTTTATACAGTGTAATATAGCACAATGCACATATTTGTATATTTTTAGACACAGATATATAGTTTATCTTAATGTCTTAAGTACTAGTGTTAACGTAGTAGTATAATGTACATTTGTATTTCTATTTTATTGAATTTTATTATTTTATGTTCATAAACTTCTATTTTATACTCCTAATACCTCTTATAATTCTCTATTCTTTACATTGGAGCGACTGTAACAGATCACAATTTCCACTCGGGGATAAACAAAGTATTTCTGATTTCTAAAACAGTGACTGACATTATTCAGGGAATGTAGGTACTATAGGATCTCCTTGTTGGGGCCAATAAAGGCATGAGAGCATACACTACGCAGTTCTGCAAAAACTACTGCCACCACCACCTCTGCATGCTTTTCAAGAAATAAATCAGACATTACAATACAGAGACTGTATTGTAATGTGTTATTTGGTTTGTTGATATATCAATTGTATGTGTGTGTGTGTGTATATATATATATATATATATATATGTGTGTGTGTGTGTGTGTGTATTAGAGATGTAGACACATAACTGCATTTTGGTTTAAGAACCAAAAAAATCTTGTGGCTTCACTGTGCCCCACTTCCCCGTCCAGTTCTATACAGTTTAACACTGCATTAGGCTACAATGAAATGCAGAGAAGAACAAAATAGCCTATTAGAAAGTATATTATGATAGTGGTTCAAGTAATAGAATGTTTCTCTGAGACGTTTGTCCAATGGTCCATTGTCCACTGACAAAGTTGTTATTTAAATGTTTTTGAAAGTGTTACATCAAATTTTAAATGATATAGTGAATAGTTCATCGTCCACCAAGTACATACAATGCAGACCACTAAACAGACCAGTTACATGACATTGCCACATCCCAAACATTCTGAGAATACTCTCAGAAAGCTCCTAACTTAACCTAAAAACTTTTAGCGTGGAGTCCAAGCTGAGG
Organism: Epinephelus moara; assembly: GCF_006386435.1. Taxonomy (NCBI): domain Eukaryota; kingdom Metazoa; phylum Chordata; class Actinopteri; order Perciformes; family Serranidae; genus Epinephelus; species Epinephelus moara. Next base: position 36,448,498 of record NC_065519.1, read on the forward strand.
AGTGTTACAAGAGCAACTCTAAGCAAGGAAGAGACAGAAACTCTTACCTCAGTGAGAAGGTGTGGTTGACCCTGTTGCTAGGTATGATGCATTCTTTTAACAGATATGTTTGGTTGTCACAGACATGCCCTTCTGTGAACCTGCAAGGTGTGGACACCCAGTGGAAATGGAATGAACTGCATCATATGAGACTGCAGAAGTCTTGTCATTATTAGTGTGATCAGAATCAGAATTAGAATCAGAAATAGTTAATTCCCCTTTAGAGGAAATTGTGATTCGTTACAGTCACTCCGATGTAAAGAATAGAGAATTATAATAAGTAGGAGTATGAAATAGTTTGTAAATATACAGTAATAAAATAAAATAAAATGAAATAAAAATGTGCATTGTTGGGATTCACAGGACCACAATTGATTGGTCATTTGTTAAAATCTAAACTGGATATTATGTGTAGGCTTTTCTTCCCTGCATGGGGGGGGGGGGGGCGCGTCCTCGGATCTGCAACTTCGGAACAAAAGCAGCACGCCTCAAACCAACTCTTCCCTCCATCCATTCAAGGATTGGTAATGAAACAACTAGGCATAGCTTTATCACATCAGGCTAAGCAAGACTGTTTAACTTGTTGTACGTGATTTAATGCTGTTTACTGAATTGCTGTTGTGATTGTTTGCAGTTAGGTCATTGGTTAGTTGGCTTCACCAAAGCTAAGTGATGTTAGTTTGCTAATGCTGTTCACAGACGTCTTGCATTCAACTAAACATCCTCTACACTTTGCAACACATATCACACATATCACATTCACATAGACTCATTTACAAATTTGCTTTCAACAGAGCTACAGCCAAAGAGGAGACTCAAAGTTTGCATTTCTTTTCCTTTGTCTTTGTCCTGACCACACAGTCAGACATATACCTCCCCCGATCTGAGGCCAGCTTTGATTCAGCCGTCTTGTAGTTCTCTGCTGTCAGCCATTTTGTTTTGTAGGCCAAACAGCCCTTTGATAACCACAGTGTGTTAGTGTGTTTTTCCACCCAAGACAGCAGTTGTGTTTTGGCAACCAGGAGGGCACTTAAGCATGCGTTTTTACCACCCAAGAGGGCAGTTTATCATGTTTTAACCAGCCAAGAGGGCAGTTTAGTGTGTTTTTTCCACCCAAGAAGGCACTTTAATGTGTTTTGCCAACCAGGAGGGCACTTTAGCATGCGTTTTGGCTCCCAACAGGGCACTTCAGCATGCGTTTTGGCTCCAAAGAGGGCACTTTAGCATGCGTTTTGGCTCTCAACAGGGCACTTTAGCGTGTGTTTTGGCTCCCAGGAGGGCAATTTTGCGCGCGTTTTGGCTCCCAGGAGGGCACTTTAGCGCGCGTTTTGGCTCCCAGGAGGGCACTTTAGCGTGTGTTTTGGCTCCCAGGAGGGCACTTTAGCGTGCATTTTGGCTCCCAGGAGCGCTGGGGGCGCTGGAGAGCTAATTTCTTATCTAGGCCTAACCGCCATATTGATTTTTACTAAACTTGGTAGATATGTAGAACAGGACGCCTCAAGGTGACTGGAGAAATTTAACTCTAATTAGCAACTGGGTGGCGCTATAACAACAGAAAAATGCTTAAAAATGGCTAAAATGCGACCAATCGCTGTGGCTCCCCCTGTGGCCCAATGTTTTGGATTTTTTTCTAATTTTTGGTATGACTAAGTCATGATATGTTATGCTGTACATAATCAAGGAAACTGTCAGTGTGTCATTCTGTCCGTCAGTCATTCTGTCTGTCTCACGTTTTTCTACTCACTGACGTGGTCAATCTATGTGAAACTGCACATAGGCATTGAGGATTGGCATAGTGTTAAGGCTTAAGTCCCAACAAATGGTGCTGCCGTGTAAAACATAGCACTGTTGCCTAGATCACAACAAATAGTATCCCCTCTTTTACAGTATCACCAGTAGATTCTCTACATTTTAGGTGCCTCCATGTGATGCCCAGTATTGTTCCCAACATAAATGGTGCCCCTTGGTGAGGCCTGTTATCATAATTCCCTACATTGTGCAACAATGTAAACACTAGCTCCAAGTGCCATACTATCCCACCAGAACACTGCGCTCTGAGAACGCAGGGTTACTCGTGGTCCCTAAAGTCTCCAAAAGTAGATCAGGAGCCAGAGCCTTCAGCTATCAGGCTCCTCTCCTGTGGAATCATCTTCCTGTTACGGTCCGGGAGGCAGACACCGTCTCCACATTTAAGACTAGACTTAAGACTTTCCTCTTTGATAAAGCTTATAGTTAGGGCTGGCTCAGGC
>NC_065519.1:36450903-36456783 GCF_006386435.1 Epinephelus moara
TCATACGGATTACTGTTAATTTATTATGCTGATCTGTTCTGTACGACATCTATTGCACGTCTGTCCGTCCTGGAAGAGGGATCCCTCCTCAGTTGCTCTTCCTGAGGTTTCTACTGTTTTTTTTCCCCGTTAAAGGTTTTTTTTGGGGAGTTTTTTCTTATCCGCTGCGAGGGTCATAAGGACAGAGGGATGTCGTATGCTGTAAAGCCCTGTGAGGCAAATTGTGATTTGTGATATTGGGCTTTATAAATAAAATTGATTGATTGATTGATTGACTACTACTTAAGATGTTAAGTAGACTGTTAAACCCGAAACTTTGAGAGCTCCTTTACAAGCCTGGTGTGTAACAATACACTGATCACGAAGAATATAGTGATGTTGCACATCAAATTTAACAGCAGAACCTCGGCTACACAGCTGTAAAAACCCTTTTTACATGCCCCAAACACAGCTCAAACAACAACTAAATAAACAACAACAACAACAACTAACTCCAACAACTCCATACAGCACCGATATCCCAACCCACTCGGTATATTTCGGGCTCTAACTCGACCACACGTTATTTAAAACACACGCCATTCATCTCAAATGAAAGCTGAGAGTCCACTGTTTCCACGTGTATGCACCAAAGCACTCTACCACAAACCATCACAGAGCTACAGGCCAAAGAACAACAACAGAAATCTCTTCGCCAAAATATATTTGTAATATGTCTCTTACCTTATTATTATCGCCGTGAAATGCACATTCTGCTGTTGATTCACGCTCCGTTCGCGTATTACCGGATGTGGTCCATCATTCAAATGAATCCGGGCGGAAAAAAAGGTGGGAACCAAAACAATGACCACTCACAGCAGCCGACATCTCCCCACAACACGTTCTGCTGACTCTGATTGGCTTACAGTGCTGTCAGTCTCGTTTTGGTGGGTATAGCGTCATTCTATTGGCTCTAACGAATCAAACGAGGTGTCAATCACTCAAATCGGCCAAGCCGTCGCAGAGATACGGGCCTCCAAAGCTCAGAATAGAAACTCAGGTTCAAATGTAGTAGGTGCATATTAGTTAGTTTGGAGTGGGAAATAGAGGAAAAAAATGAAAATGACAGTTGTATGTGTATACCCTAAACATCAGTAGGGATTTACAGAAACAAAAAATGAAAGATATAGGATTGTACGTGACAAAAATCACATGCAAACATGGTGCAATTTTGGAGAGCTCGCCTGAATTTTCTGTACTAAAACCTCTCTAATATTGTTCTGCTTCACTTCATCAGAATCAGCCTTTGCAGAGATAATGTTCACATATTGTACTATGATTTGATAGAGGTTTAGAGCTGCTGCTGCATCATTCCAAAGGGATACTCATCCTGAAAATGCTTTGTTTTTTAGGCGAACCTCAAAATATTTCATTTTGCTGTGTGCCATCTTCATTTACTCTTCACATATAACACATATACTGATATTTACACATCTTAACCAATCTGACAAGTGTTCCCTTTACCATGACACCAAAAGTATTCAAATAGACCTTGTGGTTGCAGAGATATATTAATTTCATTATGGATATGCAATTTTCGAGCAGAGGCCTATAAAATAGGCTTAGGGATAGAATATATATGATGCTGGAGATTCAACTGCATTCTTTGGGGCTGCTATGGGGGGGCACACACTGCAATCCCAGGGCTTGCTTTGACTGGGGAGTTGGCTGTTCTGCTCCTCAAGGGCTCTCTTCTGGGCCTGCAACACTGGCCTGTTCACTGTGCTGAGTTTGTAAGTGTGTAAAAATATACAAATACGTGCATTGAGCTGCATTACACTGTATGAACTTGTGTTCATTCAGAAATATAAAATATGTATTGTGCTATCATGGTTACCACAATATATATACATCCATAGAATAAAGACAAGAATAAGTAAATGGACCTGCATTTGTATAGTGCCTTTCTATTCATCCGACCACCCAAAGCGCTTTTTACACAACGAGTCACATCCACACACACATTCATACACTGGTGGACGAGGCTACAAGATACAAGGTACATACAAGGTGCCACCTGCTACTAAGTTTTTAATACACTCATCATTGGGCATCAACGGGAGCAATTTGGGATTCAGTATCTTGCTCAAGGATACTTCAACATGCAAACTGGAGGAGCTGCGGAACGACGACTGCCTCTACCTCTGAGCCACAGCTGCCACATATAAGTAGTATGTACATTTATGTGCATTGTATGTTGAGTAAATATATACATTCAAGAGCACAGCTGAATAATCACCCAGAGTATTGCAGCAGATGAATTATTGCACCAATTATCAATTATTGCAGATTTTAATAACAATTGTACTTTCTAATTGAACTAGGGATGCACCAATTTTGAAATTCTGGGCTGATACTGACACCTATGTGTTTTATAACAATTTGGCCAATAACTGATACCAATGTTTTTAGATTGGTGTTTCTTCAGTTTTTTGTTGTTATTTATTTTTCTTTTGTGCCAGGGAAACACAGAACTCTACACTATAAAAAATAACAGTTTTACATTCAGTCCTTTATTACACTACCTTTGAAAGGGCAGAAATTCAATAATACACATTTATGAAAAACAGCCTTTAACATAACCTTCTTTCACATGAAAAACATCTTTTAAAAAATAAGCTAATATGTTTACTATATATGAAGTAGAAGAAGTGAAGTAGTAGAACAAGAAAAAAAGGCCTCTCTATTATTCAGTAGGCTTTACTACGTAGTTGTGTTGTTTAGGCCTAATGTAATATTTCAAAATTATTGTGGTAATAGTATTGGTAAAAAATTGTTTAAAACAAACAAAAAAAAAAGATAAACAATTTGATTTTTTTTGTCTTCCTTCATTTGTGGCAACCCCTGTTGATGATGTGCCTTGAGCATTCGCCTATACTGCCTATGCCAGGGCCTGGCTCTGAGTGTGGTGTAGTGAGTGATACTGTGTGTAGGGGAGGAACGCTGAAGAGAGCAGAGCGAGTGACTGCATGTGAGATGAGAAGAGCAAGTGATTGCACCTGTGGGAGGGAGCGTCTTGGACGAGGAATATTGAATGTAGGAAAGTGTGTCTCTGGAGAGCGAAATGCGTGGTGAACATTACGGGGCAGAAGCCTAGTTGAGCCAGCCATATTTTTGAATTCAACGCGGGGGTGGGTGCCATTTGCAGACCATTTAGGGCTGCCGGCGGTGGAGATAGATTGCGGGGTCAAGCAGAGGTTCTTGCGTGAGGCAAGACAAGGGGAGTGTCAGCAGGGAACTAGGAGTGTTGTGTCATTTCCAGTGTTTCTGTGACAGCGTCTCTGTTTGTGTCATTTCCAGTGTTTCTGTGACAGCGTCTCTGTGCTGCTCTAGCGAACTCCTACCAGCTTGCTTTCTGTTTTTCCTCACTTCAGTTGCTTAACATCTACTTCACGTTTTAACCCACACTAGTTCTGTTTAAGCACTTATAGCTCTCCTCTTTTTAACGACTTTCTTGCTAAGCTTATAGCTGTAGCTTGCATGTTATTAGCCTTGATAGCTACATTAGCTTAACAGTTAGCGATGGTTTCTCCCTCTGCTCTTTCTTGCTCGGTGTGCCAAATGTTCAGTTATGCCTCTGCCTCCTTTAGCAACAGTGGTAATTGTAACAAGTGTAGTTTATTTGCTGTGTTGGAGGCGAGGCTTAGTGAATTGGAAGCGCGGCTCCGCACCATGGAAAATCACTCGGTAGCTGTGGTAATTAGCCAGCCCCCTGTAGCCGGCACGGAGCCACATAGCATAGCCTCTGCTAGAGTCCCCCAGTAACCCCCGTGCAGCTGGGAGGCTGGGTAACTGTTCGGGAGAAGCATAGTACCAAGCCGAAGCCCACGATTCACCACCAGCCTGTTCATGTTTCCAACCGTTTTTCCCCACTCAGCGACACACCCGCTGAGGAGAAACTCTGATCATTGGCAGCTCTATTTTGAGAAACGTGAAGTTAGCAACAGCAGCAGCCATAGTCAAATGTATCCCTGGAGCCAGAGCAGACGACATTGAGTCAAATTTAAAACTGCTGGATAAGGCTAAACGTAGATTTAATAAGATCGTTATTCACGTCGGCGACAATGACACCTGGTTAAGCCGATGCCTCGGTGTGTGAATATGCTAAAACTATAATAACTTTCGTTGTTCTTTTATCTCAAACATGTTAGGATATTACATACCTTGACATGTTTCGGCAGAAACTTCCGCCTTCTTCAGAAGTGTCACTTGGTGGTGGTTGTGACGCGTCTTTATCAGCTGATCTGTCAATCAGCCGATATTAGGGAGGCGTGACCGTCCTGTCAAAAACTGACAGGACGGTCACGCCACCTGCTGTCCGTCCGCCGCCTCTCCATGATGCTGCTCCAGGTGTGGGAGAGCATGTATGCCCCCTTGTCCCTGTTCATTGTCCCTGGGCCCCGCTTCCTTATTTCAATGGCCTCCTTGATCCAGCGCAGGTGGCATGACCGTCCTGTCAGTTTTTGACAGGACGGTCACGCCTCCCTAATATCGGCTGATTGACAGAAACATGTCAAGGTATGTTATATCCTAACATGTCTGAGATAAAAAAAACAACTAAAGTCATTATCATAAACTAAAGACATAATGAACACCATTGAACTATGCTAAAACTATGTCGGACTCCGTAGTTTTCTCTGAAACCCTCCCAAATTCGACCACAGATGAGATGTTTCATCATATTTCATCATTTAATCGCTGGCTGTCCAGGTGGTGTCCAGCAAATGATGTGGGTTTCGTTAATCATTGGCAGACTTTCTGGGGAAAACCTGGTCTGTTCGTTAATCATTGGCAGACTTTCTGGGGAAAACCTGGTCTGATTAGGAGAGACGGCATTCATCCCGCTTTGGATGGAGCTGCTCTCATCTCTAGGAACCTGGCAAATTTTATTAGTAATTCAAAACCCTGACAGCCCAGAGTTGAGACCAGGAATCAGAGACGCTTCTCTGAGCTTCTAGTGCAGTTACCCACCCATAGTTTTATACAAACGGTATCTGTCCCCTGACCACCTAAATTATTTAAATCTAAAATTAAACAAAGAGGAGTTGTGCATGACAACCTCATAAAAATTAAAACCTCTTCTGTGACAGAAAGACAAAACAGGAGAATTAAATGCGGACTGTTAAATACCTGGGCCCGTATTCACAAAGATTGTCAGAGTCCTCTCAGAGAGCTCCTAACTTAGCCTAAAAATTCCTAGCAAGGAATCTAAGCTTAAGAGTGATTCAGGAAGTTTCTGAGAGCAACTCTGAGCAAGGAGGGGACAGAAACTTTTATCTTAGTGAGGAGGTGTGGTTGACCCCGTTGCTAGGTATGACACAGTCTTCTAAAAGCTGTGATTGGTTGTTACAAAAAAAAAAGAAAAACAAACAAACAAACACCTTGATGGTGACATCCTCACCTGACGTGCTGACGTATTGCGGTAAGCGAGTTGTGTCATTTCCGGTGTTTCTGTGACAGCGNTTTATCTTAGTGAAGAGGTGTGGTTGACCCCGTTGCTAGGTATGACACAGTCTTCTAAAAGCTGTGATTGGTTGTTACAAAAAAAAAAGAAAAACAAACAAACAAACACCTTGATGGTGACATCCTCACCTGACGTGCTGACGTATTGCGGTAAGCGAGTTGTGTCATTTCCGGTGTTTCTGTGACAGCGTCTCTGTACTGCTCTGGTGAATTCTGCTAGCCTGTTTTCTCACTACAGTTGCTTTAACGTCTACTTCAAGTCTTAACCCACACTGGTTCTGTTTAAGCACTTATAGCTCTCCTCCTTTCTACGACTTTCTCGCTAATCTCTTAGCTGTTGTTTGCACGTTACTAGCCTTGGTAGCTACATTAGCTTTA
>NC_065519.1:36462686-36464238 GCF_006386435.1 Epinephelus moara
GGAGTTTTAAGAGGGAAATTCGGTCCCGGGATCACAGCACAAGGGAAGAGGTAGACTTGGGAGCGCATTGCCCGACAAATCAATGCGTCGTTCCCTCTCCTTTTACGCACGAGCAATGAATGTGAGAAGCGCTGGTACGTGCTGCAATCCAAAGCGGGCGTTATTGCGTTACTACGCTGGGTGGGAAAAGTAAGCTCATCCCTGATGAGGTCAGCCACAAACATTATCCCCGCACTATCAAGCCGGTAGCATCTTATTAAATCACTGTCGTTCAATATACGGAGAATATCTCTCCTTCCTCTCTGTCTTTCTGCCATGTTCTCTGTTTAAGACACTCTCAGGCTTCTTAAAAGTCCTCCTCCCTCCTCTTAACAGTTTTTCACCTTAGGAGCTCTCTTAAGGCCTGAGATGCTTTGTGAATAACTTTTATCTTACCAAGGGAAAATTCTAAGAAAAATCTTAGAATTCCTCGAATTCTAAGATTTTTCTTAGAATGACGTCACTAAGAGCAACTTTTAGTCTTAAGATTCTTTGTGAATACGGGCCCAGGGCCCGTATTCCTAAAGATTCTGAGAATCCTCTCAGAGAGCTCCTAACTTAGCCTAAAAATTCTTAGCAAGGAGTCTTAGCTTAGGAGTGATTCCAGAACATTCTCAGAGAACTCTGAGCAAGGAATGGACAGAAACTCTTATCTTAGTGAGGAGGTGTGGTTGACCCCGTTGCTAGGTATGAATCATCATTTCAAAAGGTGTGATTGGTTGTTCCTAAAAGCTAGATGAAAATACACTTTTGGTGATAATGGGCATAGAATGGGCCGTCAAATCAATAGACTTAATCATAGAATCTAATCTCTATGAAGACTGTGTAATTATAAATAATATTTTACATAAAAAGAAAATCTCTTTTAAATAAATAGTAAGGATAATTTAATCCTACAAAATGTGTGAAAACTCAGGCCCACTTGCACAGTATTCACATGCTGATAGTTATATTTATTTGCTTACATTCATTTACCATGCTGATAATTTTTGCACTTCATCCATTTGGTATTAACGAGGGTAAAATGGCTCAGCTTTCAGCAATTTCTGTGATTGCTAACCGGCCTATAAGAAGCAGTGTTGGTTGACATTCAAATCTTCCACAAACCGAACAGCAATGGAGAAGAAAAGAAGTAGGAAACCCAACTGGACAGCAATGGAGAAGAAAAGAAGTAGGAAACCCAACTGGACAGAGGAACAGTGTTTGCTTCTGGCTCAGTTGGTCAATGAGAATAAAAGTAACTCCTAAGCCTCTTAAAAGTCCTCCTCCCTGCTCTTAACAGATAAAGTCCTCCTCCCTGCTCTTAACAGATCTCACCTTAGGAGCTCTCTTAAGAGCTAAGATTCTTTAATTTAATTTAATTTAATTTTAATTTTTAATTTTATATACTTTATTAATCCCCGAGGGGAAATTCAATTTTTACACTCTGTTGTCAATTACACACAGGTCCGAACACACACATGCACAAACTGGACCTATACATGCACTAAATGGAGAGATGTCAGAGTGGGCT
>NC_065519.1:36465142-36477071 GCF_006386435.1 Epinephelus moara
ATCTTAACTCCGCCCCCTTCCTCAGCCGCTCGCCTGTCTCACCCCCCCCCCCCCCCTCTCCTTCCCTCAGCTCCGCCTATCTTTTCTGAACTTTTTGAAATCAAGCTGTGGGCGGAGTAATGCCCAGAGAGGGGGGTTTAGTTCCCCTTTAATATGTTGATGTTGTCGATGTTAATAATAATTCCTTGGCAACTGCATTTATCTCATTATTAGACTCCATTGGCTTCAGTCAGGGTGTACATAAACCCACTCACTGTTTTAACCATACCCTCGATCTAGTTCTGACGTATGGAATTGAAATTGATAACCTAACAGTCTTTCCACAGAATCCATCGCTATCAGATCATTATTTGATTACTTTTGAGTTCTTTTTACTCAATTACACGCCACTCAGCAACAGTTACTATACTAGATGTTTATCAGATAGTGCTGTCGCAAAATTTAAGGAAATGATTCCATCATCGTTAAATTTAATACCATGTTCTTCAGTAAGAGAGGTTTCCCGTACCGACTTTAAACTCTCCCGAGTTGATCAGCTTATCGATAGCGCAGTAGGCTCGCTGTGAACAACACTCGACTCTGTAGCACCTCTTAAAAAGAACAAAGAAAGCAAAGAAAGTTCGCTCCTTGGTGTAACTCTCAAACCCGTAAGTTAAAACAAATATCGCGATAAATTTGAAAGGAACTGGCGATTAACCAAACTGGAAGAATCTTGTTTAGTCTGGGCAGACTAAAATGTATAAGAGGGGCCTCCGCAATTCCAGAGCAAACAATTACTCAGCATTAATACCCCAGGTTCCTTTTAGCACTGTAGCCAGGCTGTCTGAGATTCACAGCTTTATTGAGCCTTGTATTCCTTTAGCCCTTAGCAGTAATGATTTTATGAGCTTTTTTAATGACAAAATTCTAACTATTAGAGGCAAAATTCATGACCTCCTGTCCTCAGATAGTACCTATCTATCCTCAAACACAGCTGTAAGACCTAATATATATTTAGTTTGCTTCTCCCCGATTTCTCTTCAACAATTGACCGCAGTGATTTCTTCATCTAAATCATCAACGTGTCTCTTAGACCCCATCCCAACTAGGCTACTTCCTTAAGTAGTCTTACCTTTGTCTTACCTTAAGTTAACACTCACTTATTAGACATGATCAATATATCTTTATTAACAGGCTATGTACCACAGTCCTTTAAGGTAGCTGTAATTAAACCTCTTCTAAAAAAAAGCCCACCATGGATCCAGAGGTGTTAGCCAACTATAGACCAATATCTAATCTTCCCTTTATGTCAAAGATCCTTGAGAAAGTAGTCGCAGACCAGCTGTGTGATTTTCTCCATGATAATAATTTATTTGAGGAATTTCAGTCAGGATTTAGAGTGCATCATAGCACTGAGACAGCACTAGTTAAAATTACAAATGACCTTCTGATTGCTTCAGACAAAGGACTTGTCTCTGTACTTGTTTTATTAGATCTTAGTGTGGCATTTGACACAATTGACCGTCAAATTCTACTGCAGAGACTGGAACATTTAATTGGCCTAAAAGGTTCTGCACTAAGCTGGTTTAAATCTTATTTATCTGATCGTTTTCAGTTTGTTCATGTTCATGATGAATCATCCTTACGTACTAAAGTTTGTTTTGGAGTTCCACAAGGTTCTGTGCTCGGACCAATCCTGTTCACTCTATATATGCTTGGCTTAGGTAACATCATTAGAAATCACTCTGTAAATTTCCATTGTTATGCGGATGATACACAATTGTATTTATTGATGAAGCCAGAAGAAACTGATCAGTTAACTAAACTTCAAAATTGCCCTAAAGACATAAAAACCTGGATGAGCTCCAAATTTCTTATGTTAAATTCAGACAAAACTGAAGTTATTGTTCTTGGCCCCAAACACTTCAGATCTGATGACATAGTTTCTCTGAATGGCACTGCTCTAGCCTCTAGCACTATTTGTAAGAAACCTTGGAGTAATATTTGACCAAGATTTGTCTTTAATTCCCATTTAAAACAAACCTCACGGACTGCATTTGTTCGTCTGTGTAATATTGGGAAAATTAGGGCCACCCTGACCCGATAAGATGCAGAAAAATTGGTCCACGCTTTTGTTACCGCTAGGCTGGATTACTGTAATTCCCTATTATCAGGTAGCTCTTATCAAGTCTTTAAAAACTCTCCAGCTAATTCAGAATACAGCCGCACGCGTACTAACAGGAACTAAGAAACGAGATTATATTTCTCCTGTTTACCTTCTCTGCACTGGCTCCCTGTAAAATCCAGAATTGAATTTAAAATCCTACTCCTAACTTATAACGTATAAAGCGGTCTGGGAGGCAGACACCATCTCCACATTTAAGACTAGACTTAAGACTTTCCTCTTTGATAAAGGTTATAGTTAGGGCCGGCTCAGGCTTGCCTTGTACCAGCCCCTAGTTAGGCTGACTTAGGCCTAGTCTGCCGGTGGGACCTCCTATAATACACCGAGCACTTTCTCTCCTTCTCTCTCTTTCTCTCATGTCCTGTTACTGTATCTCACTAACTCGGCCGTACTGCATGTCACTAACTCAGCTTCTTCTCCAGAGCCTTTGTGCTCCACTGTCTCACAGGTTAACTTATAGCGTGTGTGTACTTCACCGGTTGCTGCTCTTGACCTCTCCCCTGATCCCCCGCCCCATGTGTTCTGCTGTTTTTAATGAATTTGAGCTGATATCACTGTCTGAGTTATCTGATGTTGTGAACGAGCTCCGACCCACTAATTGTCCAGCAGACAGCATCCCCTCCAGCCTTTTCAAGAAGGTTTTTAACTCCACTGGTTCTTTTATTTTAATGTTTGTCCATGCTTGTTTTGTTTCGGGGTGTTTTCCAGCTCCGCTGAAGCGAGCTATAGTGCAGCCGCTTCTCAAAAAAACAAATCTTGACCCCTCTGTCCTCTCTAATTTTCAGCCCATTTCTAAATTACCATTTCTATCAAAAGTGCTGGAGAAGGTAATGGCTAATCAGCTGTTAGCTTATCTTGAGAAAAATTATATTTTTGAGAAGTTTCAGTCTGGCTTCAGGCCCCGCCATAGCACTGAATCAGCGTTTCAGTCTGGCTTCAGGCCCCGCCATAGCACTGAATCAGCCCTTTTGAGGGTTTTTAATGATATGATTTTAACTGTAGATTCAGGATGTGCTGCTGTCTTGGTGACCTTAGATCTGACTGCAGCATTTGATACTGTCGATCGCAGGACCCTGTTGTCACGTCTAGATCAGTATGTGGGGATCAAGGGGACGGCCCTCATGCTGCTTCAGTCCTATTTGGCTGACAGGAGTTTCTCTGTAATGTTGGGCAGATTCTCCTCTAGCATGGCTCCTCTAACTTGTGGGGTGCCTCAGGGGTCTATTTTGGGGCCGTTGTTGTTTACTTTGTATATGCTTCCTCTTGGGTCCATTTTTCGTAAGCATAATATATCATTTCATTGTTATGCGGACGATTTACAGATCTATCTCCCTCTAAAAATGAACTGTGAGCTCTCGCTGAATCCCTTATTAGCCTGTCAGACTGACATCAAGCTTTGGATGAGCAAAAGCCACCTTAATTTGAACGATAAGAAAACTGAGGTTTTTGTGTTTGGACATGCAGAATGTTCTACTTACTTTTTTGATAATTTGAACACCCTTACCACAAATATCAGTGGGTCAATCAAAAGCCTTGGTGTGACTCTGGACACTGATCTAAATCTTTTAAAAAAAATTGGCTCGGTTGTGAAAGTTTCTTTTCACCAGCTTCAATTGCTAGCTAAAGTTAAGCCCTATTTATCTTCCAAGGATTTGGTAAGGGTCATTCATGCCTTCATATCATCAAGACTTGATTACTGTAATTCTCTTTATGTTGGTTTAGATCAGTGCTCCCTTCATCGCCTGCAGCTAGTCCAAAATGCAGCGGCTGGCCTCCTGACTGGCACCAAGAAGCGGGACCATATTACTGTTATTGTTGTTTGTTTTTAAAATCTTACATGGAATGGCCCCTCAGTATCTGGCGGAGCTGTTAAAAGCTCACAATCCAGTCAGAGCCCTTAGGTCTTCAGGTGATCTGCTGCTTGAAGTGCCCAGATCAAGGCTTAAAACCAAAGGCGACCGAGCATTTTCAGTGGCTGCTCCCAAGCTCTGGAATAGCTTGCCGTTGCATGTTAGACATGCAGAATCCCTGGAAAGGTTTAAATCATCTTTAAAAACTCACCTTTTCTCGTTGGCTTTTGAACCCGCTGTGAGCCAGACTTGACTTTGTGTGATATACGTATGCTCTGTCCCCGGTTTTTCTATGTGTAATTGTGGTTGTTTCTAACTGTCTGTCTGTTTTTTATATTTGTTTCTGTTTTTGTATTTTGTATCTGTTTTTATATTTTTGGTATTTATCATTCTATTTGTGTGGTATTGTAATTTTCACAATGTTCTTGTAAAGCACTTTGGTGACTTCCGTCTTTTTAAATGTGCTATAGAAATAAATGTGACCTTGACCTTATATCGCAGCGGTGCCTGGATAGTGTGACGGTAGTGGTTGTGCTGCTGCCGTGGTCCTGTTTGATGCCTCCGGCTGTTGCTGTTATCATTAGTCATACTTCTACTGTTATTATACACTTATGATTATTGTCACATATGTATACTATCATATATTAATATAGACTTTCAACATATTGTACCACAATAGCCGTAATTATAATTATAATATTATTACTTCCATTAATGTTGTTGTAAGCTACTGTCATTACCGTCTGTCCTGCATCTCTCTCTGTCTCTGTCTCTCTTTCTGTCTTATTGTCTAATATGGATTACTGTTAATTTATCATGTTGATCTGTTCTGTACAACATCTGTTGCACGTCTATCCGTCCTGGAAGAGGGATCCCTCCTCAGTTGCTCTTCCTGAGGTTTCTAACATTTTTTCCTTAATCGCTGCGATGGTCCTTATGCTGTAAAGCCCTCTGAGGCAAATTGTGATTTGTGATTTTGGGCTTTATAAATAAAATTGATTTTTTTCCCCCATTAAAGGGTTTTTTTGGGGGAGTTTTTCCTTATCCGCTGCAAGGGTCCTGAGGACAGAGGGATGTCGTATGCTGTAAAGCCCTGTGAGGCAAATTGTGATTTTGGGCTTTATAAATAAGATTGATTGATTGATTGATTGATTGATTGATTGATTGATTGATTGATATGTGCCCTGATAGCACATGTGTATTTGTGGTGCAGTGATTTTCCTCTTTGCGCAGTATGCCGTGTTGTGCCCTGAGGGGCTGTCATTCTGAACTCAATTGCTGTGCAGTGTTTAGTTACTTCCTGTGTGGTGATCTATATTTGCGTGAGCCACTATACACTTGATTCAGCCAGTATGAGTGGCACTTAGGGGAGTATAGGGCTCACACTGTCTCTGCATACCTGTGTGCAAGGCTGTTAGCTGTCTATGAATTTGTCCTCATAAAGATTACTGTTCATTACTCCTTGGTTTCCTCCTCCCTTGTTTGTATGCACAGTAGAAAGATTCTGTGTGCGGGCTCTCTACATCTCACATCTGAGACAAGGTTTATTACATTGGTGGCAGCGATGGAATCTTATATCTCCTAAAAATAAATAAATAAAACTTGGTAGAGTGCAGCCCTTAAAAATATCGGAAGCAGAGGGTAATCAGTTGCCACAGGTGTGGAGTAATGGGAACAGTAATGATGATGCCCCCTCCACTAGTGTTTAGCACCTTGTGAACCACACCGGCGGCTGTGGCTCAGAGATAGAGCAAGACGTCCACCAATTGGAAGATCAGCGGTTCGATCCTCCAGTCAGCATGTCAAAGTATTTTGACAGTAGTAGTATTTGAGGTTCAAGATACTGAACCTCAAATTGCTCCCGATGATGCCTCCATCTGAGTAGCAGGTGGCACCTTGTATGGTAGCCTCGGCCACCAGTGTATGAATGTGTGTGTGAATGGGTGCAGGGACGTCGTTTCAGCAAAAGCTAAGGTATGGCAATATGACATGACGTCACAGAGCTACTGATGATGGAGTTTCAAAAATATGAACTTATATAAAACTTCACTTTGGTCTTTGACCTGTCAGAAGTACATACTATGCTATTGAAAACTGTTTCAAAGGACATGAAGCTGTTTCTCACATTCATAATACCTCATGTCTGCATGTAATGCACGACTTGGTGAGAGCAGTGCAAACATCGGACCTATTTCAGC
The DNA here is from genome assembly GCF_006386435.1 of Epinephelus moara. Classification (NCBI taxonomy): domain Eukaryota; kingdom Metazoa; phylum Chordata; class Actinopteri; order Perciformes; family Serranidae; genus Epinephelus; species Epinephelus moara. Next base: position 36,471,355 of record NC_065519.1, read on the forward strand.
GCATATTTCAGCACCACGGACAGCGAGCAGACGTTTAATTATCATTAGTCATGTGTTTAACTTCACAGAAAATAAAGAAAATAAATTAATTACAAGCTCATTTCTAGAAGATAACCAAGGGGTCCGGTGTATGAAACACAGTAAAACAAAGGCCAATTTGGTACAATACTGTATAGGCGAATTTATTGGAGTGTCTCCAGAGACTGAAAATACAAGCTTAACATGCCGACATGAAGACATGTCACATACAATCAGACAGGCTTCAAGACATCATTTAGACAGGCTGTCTACAGCAGCAGAGCAAAATGCTTTTACAACACATAGATACGGTAACTCACATAACTCATAACTGGCGGAGGAGCGAAGTGGCGAACAATTTGATTCAATAACACTCGTATTCACTAACACTCGTATTCACTGATGAGCATGTTATTGACCTATTTAAGTGCAATACAATGAAAACAACCAGCCAGTGCACCTCAAGTAATGACTACAGAACCTCTCTCTTTTTTTTTTCTCCAGATTCCAAGGTATGGCAGCTGCCATACCTCGCCATACCTAAATGACTCCTATGAATGGGTGAATGTGACTCGTAGTGTAAAAAGCACTTTGAGTGGTGGGATGACTAGAGAGGCGCAATACAAGTGCAGGTCCATTTACCATTTACCATCCATTTACCATATTCAGTCCATGGTTGGGCCCACTCCCCACCCAGTCTTCATGCCGGAGACATTAACGTGTGCATGCCATGAGTGGTCTGATTGGTCTGAACAGTTTGAGTTGGCGGCTGAGGTAATTCACTGGGATGAGGCACTTAAACTGAAGTTTACAACTGTCTTGCTGGCGGGATGGGCTAGAGACATGTACAGTGGTTTGCCCAGAGAGGCTAAGAACAGTTGCGTGTTGATGAAAGCAGCCATGACACAATGTTTTGAATCATGTGGTTGGGATGATTGGAGCAGGGCTAGCTTCACAGCCTAATGAAACAGCTAGGGAGTTTGGGAATGCTTTGAGGAGGCTGGCCACTCGAGCATACCCAACGGCAGATGATCGCAACCGTAATATGTGACCAGGGATCAGCTTAATCTACATTTTACAACTGGTTATTTTCAGGTCATCTTACGGAATGCTTAGCCCAACACGCTAGAGGAGTCCATTGATCTGTCCTCTGAAATGGAGTTGCTTAGAAGCCTGGAGCAGATTCATGAGGCTCAAGAAGCTAAGATGATGGAGCTGTCAGTGGCTAAGTGTAGCAGTGATGAGCAGATGGGAGTTTTGTTGGGGATGGTTGAGGAGTTGAGAAAGGAGGTGTGGTGTCTTCAGTCCACAGTTAAAAACATGCAAACAGCCCCAAAAGTGCAGAATCTCTCCAAGCCCACTGAAAACTTTGATGGGGAACACCTGGGCAGGGTGGCATCTAGTGGAGCAACCAGTCGTGGGCTAAGAGAGACAGGAGGGGGATGTTGGGAGCAGGTTGCCAACTGCCTGCCCCCAACACTGTTACAACTGTGGCAACTATTACTCCTTGGTTTCCTCCTCCCTTGTTTGTGTGCAATATTCTGTGTGCGGGCTCTCCATGTCTCACACTCGAGACAAGGTTTATTACGGTGATCACACTCTTGCATTTTTCTATTTTTTCAAATATCTTAGTGTTGTGATCACTTTATTTGTGGTGTTGTAGCATTATTGCACTGGGAAATGTGTGCGTATCCCTAATGAGATCAAACACAAATATTATCCCTGCACCATCTAATCTGCAGCATTTCATTTACTCACTGTCATCCAGCGCTTGGAGAATATTTCTCCTACCTCTTTGTCTTTCCACCATTTTCTCCTCTGCTAAAAAAATCTCTTAAACCTCTTGAAAGTCCTCCTCTCTACTCCTAAACCTCTTTCACACTAGAAGCTCCCTTAAGGTCTAAAACACTTTGTGAATAACTTTTATCTTAACCAGGACCTACTCTTTAAGGGGAAATTCTAAGAAAATGTCACAATTATAAGAATTGTCTTAGAATTTTTTCACTAGGAACAACACTTTGTACTAGAAAGCTTTGTGAATACGGCCCCAAGGCATCACATGTCATGCCCCTTTATTGTAACTACTTTTTACTATGAGTTTTTTTTTCCCCCAGTGTAATGATGTTCCATTTTAGATTTTATATGAATTGTTGTTTCAGTACCAATTTACAGCCTCATTCAGATGCCAGCTGAAGTTGTTTTTCTGTCTCCTCATGTAGAGTTTCTTTCCCCAGTCTTCCTAAAAAGCTCAAATATGATTCATTGTTTTATAATTGCTTTTCTTTTTTGGTTGTACAGTTAAAATTAAAATAATGTATTGATGTCAGGAGAGAGTAAAGACAGTGTTTGTCTTTTACTGTAAATCAAAAGACATCCACACTGTGAAACCTGAATGACCCATGCCAACAGAAGGAAGAACTGTGATGTGTGATGATGCCAGGAAACCACTTCAAGCTCAGCTTCTGCTGATAGACCAAGTTTTACCAGTTTGTTTGTTATTCTCTGTCCTTAGTATTGAGAGATTCAGTTTTTTACCTTTGAATTGATTTCTGCTGTCATTAGATAGTTGATGTAAGTAGTAAAAATTTAAAAAGCATTTAAAAAAAAAAAAAAGAGGTTAAATAGAATTAAGTGATATAGCAGTCACTACCATCACAGGTGAAAGTTTTTTCTAAATTTATTATTTATCAACAGGGTCTTCATAAGGAAACAGCCGGAAATGGCCAAACCTGAAGTGCACCCAGGAGCAAAATGTGACTCCTGTAATAGATGTGTACTGAGTTTTCATTTGGCAGAATATTTGACAATTAGATTTTAGTTTCAATGCAGTTGGGTTTGTGTTTCTACATTATTACATTACAATAGTATACATGTTGGCTATTGTTTACATTTAGACCATATATGCACCACAAAAACCATCAACAAACTTAGCCCATGATCTTCATTAATACCTTTATTGAAAAATGCTTTACTTTCAGCAATGTCATTATCCATCAACAATAACAGGAAGATATATAAAACAATGTGATGAAAGGGATTAATTAAATAATGTGACAGTACAGCTGTGGATCAAATAAAAGTGAACTTTACTGTTACAAGATAAGTTTGCAAAATGAAAAGAAGTAGCTGAATTTCCAGTGCAACATACTGCAAGTTTAGTAACAAGTATAAATTACAGTAGAAACATGAATATGTTAACAGAGTTTTGGTTTACTTTGGTCACTATGAAAGAAACAATGAGGTAATCTGACTGAGAGTGTTGTAAATCTGCCCCAGTAACATCCTTCCTCTACGAAAGTGATGTTCTTGGAACAGCACACTGATATTAACTTTAATAATTGAAAACATTAAACTATATCATCGCTGAACTCTAATGCTTAAAACCATCTTGACATGCAAGATGGCGCCCCCAGTGCGGACGCCTGTTACAGCAGCTCCTGCTCACCGCTGAGCTTTTTTCAATTTCTTTTCATTCAGCTTTCTTACTTGGAGTTTTTTTCAGTTTAGTTAGTTAGCAGGCATGTTTTGTTTTGGTATGGAGACGAAGACTGCTTTCTTCATAGCGGTCTTTCTCCTGTTTTTCTAAGGACATGATCGTATGCGGGGACCCGGCGTCCAGCCCTGGCTCCATTATTTACACCCGGGACCAGCTGTTAGCGCTGCGTCACACTGCGGTGTGGCCCGAGGAGAGGCACGATATTCCCCGCGAACTGCGGAGAAAGGGGACGGGGATGTTGCGCCGGAGTGCAGCGCCAATGTTGGAGGAGACGGTACAAACCCGTCCTTCCGTCCGTCGTCATGGGGAACGTAAGATCGCTCCCCAACAAGATGGACGAGCTGACGGCGCTGACGCGCCATCAGAGGGAGTACCGGCAGAGCAGCGTGTTGGAGTTTACCGAGACATGGCTGAACGCGGAAGTACCGGACACGATCGGCACGCTGGACGGATTCCAGCTCATCAGGCACGACAGGACAGCGGTAAGAGGAAAGGAGGAGGGCTGGCTGTGTTTGTGAATGATAGATGGTGTAACTCTGGGCACATCACTATCAAGGAACAGCATTGCTGCGAGGACATTGAGCTGCTGGCTGTTGGCATGAGACCATATTATCTACCCAGGGAGTTTTCTCATGTCATAATGGTAGCAGTGTATGTCCCCGTGTCTGTTAAAGCTGAGTCTGCTTGTGACATTCTCCACTCTGTTACGAGTAGGCTGCAGACACAGCACCCTCAGGCCCTCCTTCTGATCTCTGGGGACTTCAACCACGCCTGTCCATCCACCACCCTGCCCACCTTCACCCAGTATGTTTCCGTCCACACCAGAGACAATAAAACACTGGATTTATTTTATGCCAACACCAAGGAGGCATACCACTCATCCCTCCTGCCCCCCCTGGGAAGAGCTGATCACAACCTGGTTCATCTTCTGCCTGTCTACAGACGTGTAAAAGATGGTCTGAGGAGGCCGAGGAGGCCCTGAAAGACTGCTTCGAGGCCACTGTGTGGGAGGTACTCAGTGATTCCACTGTAAAAAGTGTTACTTTGGATCAAAGTAAAAAAATTGCGTCAACTTGTTACACCTAATTTTTTTAGTTTTTCTCAAATCAAAAAAAATCAGTTTGAACAAAGCAAATGTGTAATGTAATGTCAAATAAAAAAAATAATTAAAACCAATGAAAGTTTTCAAATATAATGAACTCATAATTTCAACTTGCAATTTTTTTTTACGCTTTGCATTAACTTATATTTTCACCCTGACTTGAGCCAAAATCTTACAGAACTACAAAGTAATATGCTGTATGAATACAATGTATTTTTTCACTTTCACAAAAACTAATGAAATTGCGTCAACTTGCGTCAAATTATGGAAAGACACACAGTTCAATTCTCACATTTCTTTTATTAAATTTAATTATGGAAAGACACACAGTTCAATTCTCACATTTCTTTTATTAAATTTCTCACATCACGGTATTCAAACCTTTTCAAATGGTTTTGAGGTGAGCTAGGCTATTCTTTAGATGCAATATAAAAACTCTATAAAAATAAAATGTAAATATAAAATTAAATACTTTTTCAAAAGCCCAACAAACAGCTCCAGTTTTTCAAAAGCACAGCTCAAAATGGTTTTGAGGTGAGGTAGGCTATTCTTTAGATAAAATATAAAAACTATATAAAAATAAATAAGACTTATGTATAAAAATAAAATGTAAATATAAAATTAAATACTCTTTCAAAAGCCCAACAAACAGCTCCAACAAAAGGTTCCTCATCCCTCAGAACAGATGTGAGAATTGGTGGCAGTAAGACTGGATTCACATTGGGTCCGGCACTCCATTCATTTAATGGTAGGGATGGGTACCGATATCCGGTACCATGACGGCACCGGTGCCGACGTAAACGGTAGTAACCAGACCGGAAAGCAACGCAGATTTCGGTGCTTCATTTCGGTGCCACTGAATTTTTCATTACCGCCCCCTTACCTCTATTGCCGTGCCGGTGTTATGCAGAGTTTTGGATCCCTGCCGAGAAGTGCATCCAGCTCATTGGGCAGCCGTGGATGTGCGCTACACGTGACGTCACGTCAGTATATTTCACCTGCACCTGCACACAATAACCCTTGATTGGATTGAAGTGAACCTAAAATGCCGAAGGCGAAACGGTCGAAAGTTTGGCTGCACTTCACCTCAAAAGATGCAGA
>NC_065519.1:36477379-36479069 GCF_006386435.1 Epinephelus moara
AACCCCCATCCAGGGATGACATATCCAATACATTTATACCTGCATGGTATTCTGTAGAGAAAAGCAACGTCATCCAGAAGTTGGCACAGGTTAACAAGGTAGCTATCACCTGTGATGGATGGACCAGTGTTGCACAGGACCACTTCCTCACAGTCACTGTCCACTATATCTCCAAAGGCAAAATGGAGCAGAATGTGCTGAGCACTGAAGCGGTTTATGAGTCACAAACAGGACCAGTTGTGGCCAAAGAAATAGCCAGTGTTGTGGAGCAATTTCACTTAGAGGAGAAAATAATTGCTGCCACTGTAGACAATGCCAGCAACATGGATGTTGCTTTGAGAAGTTTGGATTTCTTAAAAGTGGGATGCTTTGCTCACACCCTTAACCTGGCAGCACAAAAGGTTTACGACATTCCTGCAGTTTCCAACTGGTGTGCCAAAATCCGTGCAGTTGTGGTATGGCTCAAGCGTTCATCGTTGAGCAAAACTGTGCTCAGAGAGAAGCAGCGCATCCTCAGTAAGTAGCATATGCAGTTATATATCAAGAAGTATTGTTTTTAATAGTACCATTTTTAATTGTAATTCAAAATATGTCTGTGTCTGTCTGTGCTTTAGATTTGCCAGAGCATAATGTCATTCTCGACGTTAAGACGCGCTGAAACTCCCTTTTCCTGATGGTGGAGAGATTTATGGAGCAGTTTGATGCAATCCAGGCAGCTGCTCTGGATCAACAGCTGAGGAAGCCAATGGAGAAGGACAGGTGAATGACAAGAGAGCCCCTTGTTAGACCTAAATTACAATGTCAGTTTATCATTTATGCTTAACATTGTTAATCATTTTCCACAGGCTATAAAGGTTCACACAGGCAGATTTAATGAAGGCAGAGGAGTTTATCAAGTGCATGCAAGTCCTGTACACATCAATCCTGTGTGTGTCAAGTGAGAAGTCTCCCACATGCAGCCAAATCATCCCCATCCTGACCAAGCTGGAGGCACACTTCAGGCAACCCCATCCTGACCAAGCTGGAGGCACACTTCAGGCAATGTGATGAAGACACTGGTTTCACCTCCTCCATAAAACAGAAGGTCTGGGGTAATCTGCAGAACAGATACCAGGTAAAACAGAAGGTCTGGGGTAATCTGCAGAACAGATACCAGGTATTTTCCATTTGCAGACAATATCTATCCTCATAAAAAGGAGGGGAACCACAGCATTTTCAATATCAGGTATTATATTAAATCTTGTTTTCCTTACAGGATGAAAACCTTCAGAAGTTTCTGAAGGAGGCCACACTGATGGACCCACATTTTAAAGGCAGGCTAGATGAAGGTGAGGCTGCTGACGTCTGGGACAGGTTGGAGAAGGCAGCAGTGGCAAATGCCACAGCAGCAGTTGCACAGGTTCTTTTGCATCATGTTGTAGTTTCTGTGTTGAAAGAATGCTCTTTTACTATCTGTGTCCACAGCCTCCTATAGAGTGCCCTCAGGCAGACTGTGAGGTTGATGTCGATGAGATGGACAAGCCAGAAAAACGTGTAAGTTCAGAAATTTTCAATCAGAAGAACCATGTACTATATTCTAAAATTGATCACTTTTTTTTTTTTTTACAAACCTTACACTTCTTTTTTGTTTTCCAGCCAAGAAAGGTCCAGAAGTCTGCCTTGGAAAAGCTGTTTGAGGATGAGGACAGAG
>NC_065519.1:36479569-36485827 GCF_006386435.1 Epinephelus moara
CTTGTGACAGTCCTATCATACGCACATGATGGCAGGAGGGGTGGTGCGTGAATGGATTTACCCCGCCCACTTGTGGTAGTTTTACTGATATTTCTTATCCCGTGCGAATCGGCCATTAATATTACTGACATCCTGTGGTAGTGACATTACCCCACGTGCCCATGTAAAACTAATCCCGTCCGAATAGTGCTATAGTCACCTCCAGGCCTTACAGCAAACGAACCAACTGTGTGAATTTTAATAACCTCAGAGTTTTATATACACTTGCACCTCAGAAGAGTTTACAGTGTCAAATCTTATTTTTTCACTTTCAAATCTTTTTCACTTTCAGATCTTTTTTTTTTTCAGTTTCAAATCTGTTTTTTGAGTTTCAGACTTGACCCTGATGTGGCGTGGGGGGCGTGGCATCAACTGAGACGGGTGTGGAATCATGAGTGACAGTGCCTTCAGGGAACTTAGGAACTAAGACAATTCTGACTCAACACTTATATACACCATATTCATGTGACTGGCAGTGTAAAAATTGATGCCAGTGACAAACTTCCATTTAGAAATCTGTTTTAGACAGTACTGAGCATCAATTGCGGTATAAGAGCGATAAATTATGCCCGATTTTGCAGTTCAACAGCCACATTTTGAGTGCTGATATGTCCGATTTCCACATAGCACTGTGAACGCAGCGTAGTGTCCACTTCGTTTGCGATGATGGCGTCCGGTCGGTCAGGTCAATCTGCTGGAGCCCATACATCCAGCACACAGGTGAGAAATGTTAACTAAGTTTTGGGAAATCATAACAGATATTAAGGTGTAGTTTCTGTGATCTTCCACAAAACCTAAATAAAAAATAAATAAGAAAACAGAAAATCATAATAAGTGAAGTAAATTTAACATATCTGCAGATTCATAGTTTGTTCATGCACTAATCATATGTTAAAGTTAGGATTACATGTTTCCCTAGCATATCAGATGACATGAAACCCGTTTCTCCTAACTTTGAAGACTTACATAGGAAAGGTAAAGAAAGCCAACAATATCTGTGTCTCATAAGCGGTCACATTATGTAAATGAAAGGATAAAATAAATAAAAAAAAGTGTCTAAATAAGTAATGGATGAAAGCTTAACTTTTTAGTTGGTAAAATTTGAAGGGTAGTTTCACAACTACAGAAAACAGATCCAAAGCACTAAAGAGATGAGGAAAATAAAGAGAAAGAAAAAGATAAAATACAGGTGGAAGTACAATTATCCCATTTCCCGTATAAGAGCAGCAGAGTCAAATTGTTGTACTCTTAGGTGTAGTGTAAAAGAAAAAAGGCATTGAAAATAGACATCAATTAACTGTCATCTGATCTTTGTTCATGGGAATCATTGGGCAGATTGTCCATAAAATGCAAAAAGGGTGTCCACATGTCATTAAATTCTTCAACTTTACCTTTTAGAATGTATGTTAATTTATCTAAAGCTAGATGTGATGACATCTCTTTCAACCACTGAGTGGGATCAGGACTCTGAACATCTTTCCACTTTAAAGGCGCTGTATGTAAGAATGTGGCCAAAACGGTTACTGCACTCAAATTCAAAATACTGCCGCGAGTCGTGTCTGCCCCCCCTCCCCTACAGATTCAAGGTTGCTGGACAGCTGCACGCAGGAAACTGATTTGTTTGCCCACGGGCGGCTGCTGTGGCAGGGCTGCGTCGCCGCGTCCTTGATCTTCGGTTTTCCAGTGGACCGTTCGAGCAAGTCCGGCTTCTCTGCTGCTAACGCTGCTGCCAGGATACAGCTGAGGAGAAGCCGGCTGCTAATGCTATGTACCGGGACACTGCTAATGCTGCTTGCCGTGCTGCTGTAGCTCAGTCGTAACTGTAACTGATGCTGAGACTCTACTGACTGTGTTACTGGTAGACGGCGGTGGGTGGCGCAACAGGCCAAAACACAAATTCAAAACATAAACATGATTTGCGGACCATAAAAAATTTTTTTAAATGCAAATATTCTGGCTGTACTATTGTTGTTGGTGAGATCAGTATGTTATATGAACATTATTCCTTAGTCTCTGTGACATATTAGGAGGATTTTACGACTATTTGCTTTAGATTTCTTACATATAGCTCCTTTAAGGCTATTACTCTCTTGATTTGTGACAAACAAAAATCAATTAGCTTTCTTTTCTTTGCATTAGCCACAAAGTCCTTAGGATATATATGAAATAGACATAGTTTAGGTTCAACAGGGATTATACATTCTGTTAATCTTGAAATCAGGCAAAGGGTATCTTTCCAAAATGTCTGGAGCTTCTGACATTCCCATATGCAATGAAACAAAGTGCCTCTTTCTATGTTACACTTAAAACAATTGTCTGGAATGTTGGGATTGAAATGATTTAGTTTAACGGGAGTAATGTAGGTTCTGAAGAGCCATTTGTATTGTAATAATCTGCCTCTTGTGTTAATACTCTGGGATTGGGCCAGAAGACAGGCCTTCTCCCATTCCTCTGTGGATATATCTAGCTGTAGATCATTCCTCTAAGAGGATAAATAAGAATGGGAGTTTTTCCTTGAACCATCTAAAAGCATGTTATATAGCTTTGTTAATTGACCCCTGCCCTGTAAATGGTTAACTGTAAATTGCTCAATTAGAGATAATGGCGGTTCCACATAAGTTTTACTTTGAGCGTGTATGAAGCTTCTCATTTGTAAGTATTTAAAGAAATGTTTCCTGGGAAGGTTATACTTATCCAACAGCTGTTGAAATGACATTAGAGTGTGATCAATAAATAAATCCTTCATTTTACTTATCCCCAAATCTATCCACTGTTTGAAACCTGCATCTTGCCTCCAATCGATACATCCGTTTCTCTGCCAAGCCAACACAGAGACACTAATTCACGCTTTTATTACCTCCAGAATTGACTATTGTAATGCTCTACTTTCTGGTCTCCCAAAAAAGAATATATCTCACCTACAGTTACTACAAAACTCAGCTGCATGAGTGTTGACAAAGACCAGAAAGAGAGCACACATTGCACCGATTTTAAAGTCTCTGCAATGGCTACCTGTCAGTCTCAGGACTGATTTTAAAATCCTTTTATTGGTTTATAAAGCACTGAATGGTCTTGGGCCTTCCTATTTGTCAGATTTGCTTTTAACCTATGAACCATCTAGAACCCTCAGGTCTTCTGGTAGTGGCCTTTTAATTATCCCGAAAGTTAAAACAAAAACCCACGGTGAGGCAGCCTTTTATTATTATGGGCCACGCCTCTGGAACAGCCTTCCTGAAGACCTGAGGGCAGTGGAGAATGTTGATATTTTTAAAAGCAAACTCAAGACCCATCTTTTTAAGCTGGCTTTTAACTGAAATGTATTATTTTTGTTTCTTAGTCTGTTTTACTTATTGGTATATCCATTTATATTCTTTCTCTCTCTCTCTCTCTCTCTCTCTCTCTCTCTCTCTCTCTCTCTCTCTCTCTCTCTCTCTCTGTCAGAGTGCATGCCGGGAGATTGGTGGTTGAGAGTGCGGTGAGTTTGAATGGTTTCTCAAACTTTTCTTCTTTTTACATCCTGTGTTTATTGTATGATTGTAGTTGTTTGTGGTAGTTGTTAGTGTAGTTTGGTGTGTGTCTGGTGGTTGTTTGGCACGCAGTGGGGCCTGCTGTGGCTGACAGCAGTGAGGGGAGCAGCAGGTAGTGGCCTGCTGTCTCACCTGTATGGAGCGGGGCTGGTGGCTCTGTGCCCGGGGTCGCCGCTGCTGGTGACTCCATGGTTGGACCGGCTGCTGGTGTCGGTGGCTCCGTGATTGGGCCGGCTGCTGGTGTCGGTGGCTTCGTGTTCGGGCCGGGTGCTGGTGTTGGTGGCTCCGTGTTTGGGCCGGCTGCTGGTGTCGGTGGCTCCGTGATCGGACCGGCTGCTGGTGTCGGTGGATCCGAGGTCAGGGTCAGTGGTGTTGTTGGCTCGGTGTTTAAAGATAACGCACGAGAGGTTGAAGCTGAACCTGTGGTCCACACAGGGCAGAGTGAAGATGTTCAGGTGTTTGCTGTGAAGGATGCTGAGCTGCTGCAGGTCAGACTGGACAGGGAGACAGAGGAGCCGGTGATGGAGTCTGCTGGATGTCCTGAGGATGATGAGGCTGATGTGGATTGTGTATCAGAATCAGATAGTGTTTCTGTCACTGAAAGTGTTTCACAAAATGTAGATCTGTATTCTCTAGAAGAGATAAATGTTTTTTTGGATGACACATTCGGTAAATCCATTCAAGTCAAAGATTATTTTCCTGATGTTGGAAAATTTATCAAATCGGTGACAACCCTTCAGAAGGTTGTTGGTTTGGACTTACTGGATCGCAGGAAACGTTACTGTCTCCGAAAACATGTCACTGGTCTGAGAAAAGTTTTAAAAGTTAAAGGGGGAAAGAAAATGAAGCTTAATTAAAGTACCATGATCATACAACACTGGGTGTATTTTTTCTACTGTCTGTTTCTGTCTGGCTCTTTATTGTTCTGTCTCTCTTCTTTTTATATGCAGGGTTTGAGGGTGGCATCTTTAAACATAAATGGGGGCAGAGATGCACAGAAGAGAGCTTTAATAGCAGAAGTCATCCAACAGAAAAGACTAGACATAGTTTTTCTACAAGAAACACACAGTGATGTAATGAATGAAATCGACTGGGGCTTATGGTGGGGAGGGCAACATGTCCTTAGCCATGGGACAAATTTTAGTGCAGGAGTTGTGATTTTATTGTCACCTACTTTAAAAGTTAACATCTTAACCAGCACAGAGATAGTGAAGGGCAGAGTCCTCATGGTGAAAGTTAAGATAAATGGTTTTGTTTTTACGTTGATCAATGTTTATGCACCTAACCAAGGCTCTGAGCGGGAAGGGCTTTTTAAAATAATTAAAGAAAAGTTAAGTGACATTGATCAAGGGGAATGTATTGTATTGGGTGGAGACTGGAATTGCTGCACTGATTTTACTTTAGATAGGACTGGAGAGGAGCCACATTTTCAGTCATCTGCTGTCTTATCTCATGTTCTAAAGAAAATGGATTTGGTTGATGTGTGGAGGATGAAACATCCTTCAGTCAGACAGTACACATGGGTCAAAATAACAGATGGTAGAGTTAGTGCAGCTAGATTAGACAGGTTTTATGTGTCTGGTTCTTTTACTACTCGAGTTGTAAATTGTCAGATCTTCCCTGTTGTTTTTACAGACCATCATTTAATTGTAATGGAGCTGATTTTATCTCCCACTGGAAAACCAAAATCCTTTTGGCACTTTAACGTTAAATTATTACATGATAAAACATTTTGTGAAAAATTCGAATTATTTTGGGATTACTGGAGATCAAGGAAAGATGATTTTATTTCCCTTTTCCAGTGGTGGGAGGTAGGAAAAGCTCGGATTAGGATGTTTTGCCAGGAATATACATCTTATTTGACAGCTAAAATTAAGAGAGCTGTGCAAAGGCTAGAAGAAGAGATAAGAGACCTGGAAAATCTTGCTGTCTCACAAACTGATCAGCACAATAATAATGTCTTACTTTCTAAACGACAAGAACTAAACTCTTTCATGAAAGAGAGAGCTAAAGGAGCTCTAGTTCGAGCCCGCTTCACTAAACTCCACGACATGGATGCACCGACAACCTTCTTCTTTAAATTAGAGAAGTCAGTTGGTGTAAGGAAACAAATGGTGTGTCTTCGTCTCCCTGATGGAAAGGTGACCACAGAGTCAGCGGAGATGATGAAACATGCAGTGGATTTTTATACGGACTTGTTCAGGGCGGATAGCTGTGATGTGGATGCTGCTGGGGAGCTTCTGCAGGGGCTTCCTCAGCTGAGTCCAGAGGATCAGGACACTTTAAGTTTGGACATAACACTGGATGAACTGAATGCTGCTGTGTCTCAGATGGCGTCAGGCAAGGCTCCNTTCAGGGCGGATAGCTGTGATGTGGATGCTGCTGGGGAGCTTCTGCAGGGGCTTCCTCAGCTGAGTCCAGAGGATCAGGACACTTTAAGTTTGGACATAACACTGGATGAACTGAATGCTGCTGTGTCTCAGATGGCGTCAGGCAAGGCTCCTGGAATAGATGGCTTACCATCAGACTTTTTTAAACATTTCTGGAGTATTTTGGGACATGACCTTTTTGACATTTTTAAAGAGTGTTTTGAAAAAGGGACACTTCCAGCTTCCTGTAGGCGTGCAGTTCTCTCTCTGCTGCCTAAGAAGGGAGACTTAGCCCTTTTAAAAAACTGGAGACCAGTAGCTCT
>NC_065519.1:36489416-36507520 GCF_006386435.1 Epinephelus moara
GACATTTTTAAAGAGTGTTTTGAAAAAGGGACACTTCCAGCTTCCTGTAGGCGTGCAGTTCTCTCTCTGCTGCCTAAGAAGGGAGACTTAGCCCTTTTAAAAAACTGGAGACCAGTAGCTCTCTTATGCACGGACTATAAGATTCTCTCCAAGGTTTTATCAAATAGACTGAAAATCTTCATTGAAATGTTAATTGGTGCTGATCAATCATACTGTGCTCCAGACAGGTCTATGCTGGATAATTTATTCCTGATGAGAGATGTATTTGATATTTGTGAGTTATATGATATCAATGTTGGTATCATATCCATTGACCAAGAGAAGGCTTTTTTGACTGTGTTGATCATACTTTTCTTTTTTCTACATTGCAGGCTTTTGGTGTTGGGGAGGGATTCATGTCCTGGATAAAGCTTCTGTATAGTGGTGCTTGTTGTGTGGTAAAGGTGGGAGGAGGGCTGAGCTGCCCTGTGCCAGTGAGGAGAGGGATAAGGCAAGGATGCCCCATCTCAGGGCAGCTTTATAGTTTTGCTGTTGAACCTCTTCTCCGCAGATTGTGGAGCAAGCTGAGGGGTCTCTCTCTGCCAGAGCTAGTTCAAAGCCCTCCTGTTGTATCAGCATACGCGGATGATATAAATGTGTTTGTCCAGGATCAGGGAGACGTCCAAGCATTGAAAGAAAGCCTGGCTTTATACGCCAAAACTTCTTCAGCCAGGGTTAACTGGGGAAAAAGTGGAGCTTGTTTGGTGGGTAAGTGGAGCTTGGAGAGCATTCCTGGTCTTCCAGGGAATCTGAAGTGGGGAAAAGGGGGAGCTAAAATCTTAGGAGTATACTTAGGAACTGAGGATTTTTAGAGGCAGAACTGGGAGGGAGTGCTGGACAAGGTGGAAGCTAAGTTGTCTAAATGGAAATGGTTGCTACCTCACCTGTCCTACAGGGGGAGAGCTCTGATAGTTCATAACCTTGTTGCCTCATCTCTGTGGCACAGATTCATTGTTTTAGTGCCACCGCCAGGACTTGTGAAGGAGGTGCAGCGGCTCCTTGTGAACTTTTTCTGGTCTGGTCAGCACTGGTTGAGGGCTGAGGTAAAAGAGTCGAGGTGGAATGAGGTTTTTACTTCAGACTCTACCCCGAAAGGCAGGTGGAGGGTCCTGTATAAGCCTCCTGTTGAGAAATGGATGGCTGACCTCCAATGGAGAATTATACATGGAGCAATAGCCACAAACAGACACAGAGCTCACCTGGATCCAAGCACTGGGGAGGGATGTCCGTTCTGTGCACAAAGTGAGACACTTGAGCACTTAGTGGTATCTTGTCCTTGGTTCTCTCTCTCTTTCTCTCTCTCTCTCTCTCTCTCTCTGCGCATGCGTGAGCGTGAGCGTGAGCGTGAGCGAGTGTGGAGTGATTGACGGTGGTGAGTGCGTTTTCAAAACTTTTCTATGTTTGTTTGTTTGTTTATTGTGTATGTTTTAGTGTACTTTGTGAGTTTTGTGTCGGTCGGTGTGTGTGTGTGGCCGCGGGCATCATGCCCGGTGTTGGAGTGAAGGAGGAGGAGCTGCGGAAACTGACGAGGCGACATGCTGTCAAACTTTTGCCGGCAGTCAGCTGTTCAGTTGGAGATGCAGCCTATGCTATCGTAGAGCTTGTGGGGTTCCAAGGTGTTAAAGCTGCCTCACGAATGAACAGTGCCATAGTCATCTTCCTGAATGATGTGGCAAAGGCAGAGAAAGTGGTGGAAAGTGACGTGGTGATCAATGATACCTTCACGCCGGTGTTTCCTCTGGCTAACCCGGCGAGGAGGATCATGATCTCCAACGCGCCACCATTCATTAAAAATGAGGATCTGGCCGCAGAACTGTCCCGCTACGGACGGGTCATCTCCCCGATAAAGATGATGATGATGGGAGGTAAAACCCGACCGGAGGGATTCAATTACATCGTTTTTGTAACATCTGAGACATCAAAGTGTTTTGCTTGCGGGGCTGAGGGGCACTTGGCTTGAGCCTGCCCTGAAGCCAGGAAGGCTGCTGGAGGCGCTGCAGGGCCGGGCCCCGGTGCCTCATCCAGGCGCACCGGGGCTTCGGCCCCCGGCAAACCAGGCGCTTCGGCATCCAGCGAGCCGGCGGCCGGGACTCCGGGGCGCGGTGCTCCGGAGCCTGCGGCGGCTGATGCGGCGGCTGATGGTGACGCGGGTTCAGGTGAGACAGACTCACCTGACGCGCAGCAGCCGGGGGCTGAGTCAGACTCGCCTTGTGTGCAGCAGTCTGATGAGACTGCAGAACAAAGTGATCAGGAAGAGATAGAGCAGGAGCAGGCTGTCAGCCAGGAGGAAAAAGTTCCTGCTAAAAAGAGCACGGTCACACCTGCTAAAGAAAGTAAACAGGAAAAGAAGGATAAGGAACATAATGTGAATGTTGATGAGGTGGTGAATGAGGTGATGGAGGAGGACATGGCTGAGGATAAAAAAACAGGAAAAAGGAAAATCAGTGAGTGTCAGGAGGAGGAGGAGGAGGAGGAGGAGGTGGAGGAAGATATTGGGGATGAAGTGGGTGAGGAGTGTGATATGACTCCATCTCAGGAGGCTCAGACCACCACTTACTCATTAAGAGAGATTAAAAAGTTCCTAAAAGACACAAAAAGGAAAGCAGCTGTGCAGGTTGAGAATTTCTTCCCTGACCTGAAAGGCTTCATTGTGTCAGTGACACGCCTGAAGAAGATGGAGGACTTCTTTGAAGCAAAGGAAGTCTACAGGCTCAACAAGTTTGTCACAAAAGCCAGGGTGAAGCTCGCTGACCTTGATGATTAATTTTAAAATGTCTTATCACACTATTATGGCCATTTTTTTTACTGACCTCTTTTTATATCACTATGACTAACATTAATATTGGTTCTTTAAATATTAACGGTGCCAGAAGTGATGTGAAGAGAGCCTCTCTGTATAAACTTATTGATTTTAAGAAACTGGATGTATTATTTATTCAAGAAACCCATAGTGATGACAAAAATGAAAGAGACTGGAAAAAGGAGTGGCCAGGCCAGGTTTTTCTCAGCCACAAATCTTTTAATAGTGCTGGAGTCGGTGTGCTTTTTAATAAGGCTTTTAACCCTCACTCCGTTGAAGCGCAGGAGGTTTTATCAGGCCACATTTTGAAGGTCAGAGCACAGTTTGAGAGTATTAAAATGTTTTTTATTTGTGTTTATGCCCCTGTTTTTAGCAAAGATAGAAGGAGCTTTTTAGACATTTTATCTGATGCTATTAGCAGCTTAAACACAGAAGAGCACTTACTTCTAGGAGGTGATTTTAATTGCACAGAGCATCCCACTGCAGACAGGAATCACCTGGAACCCCAACCTGCTTCTTGTGCTCGGCTGCAGCGCCTCATTGAAGCTCATGAGCTGCAGGATGTATGGAGAGGGCTCCATAGAAATGCCAGGCAGTACACATGGAGCCACAGCCGCGATAATGTTTTATCTATGGCTTGACTTGATCGGTTTTATTGCTTTAAACATCTTTTTAGCATTTTTAAATCAAGTCATATTACACCTGTTGGCTTCACAGACCATTCTCTGGTTCAGTGCTCTTTTTTTATCTCCAATGTTAAGATAACCAGCGCATATTGGCATTTTAACACAGCTCTTTTATTAGATAATGGATGCTGCCTCCAACACAGCCCTGGACTCCAAGCTGACCGTCAATGAACTACACACAGCCCTCATGAGCCTGGCCAATGAGAAGGCCCCAGGCATTGATGGGCTCCCTGTGGAGTTCTACAAATCCTTCTGGTCGGTCCTTGGTAAAGACATGCTGGAGGTTTTCCAGGACAGTCTGAACCGGGGACAAATACCACTGAGCTGCAGGAGAGCTGTGATCACCATGCTCCCCAAGAAAGGAGACCTGCAGCTCCTAAAGAACTGGAGACCGGTTTCTCTGCTGTGTGGAGATTACAAAATCCTATCCAAGGCCCTGGCCCTGAGGCTGAGGGAGGTTGTGAGTGAGGTCATCCATGTGGACCAAACCTACTGTGTGCCCGGCAGGTCCATAAGTGATAACATCACTTTAATTAGGCATGTTTTGGATGTCTCTAGCTCATTAGGCACAGATACTGGTCTGATTTCCATAGACCAGGAAAAAGCTTTTGACCGGGTTGAACACCAGTACCTCTGGCAGGCGCTGGCTGCTTTTGGGTTCAACCCAGGTTTCATAGCTAAGATCCAGGTACTGTACTGTGACATTGCAGGCATACTGAAGATTAATGGTGGCATGGTGCTCCTTTTAATGTGGAGAGGGGGGTTCGGCAGTATGCTCCCTATCAGGGATGCTATACTCCCTAGCCATAGAGCCTCTGCTCCACAAACTAAGAAATGATATCAATGGTGTTGTTTTTAATGGCGAAGCAGTAATGATCAGCAACAAGCCCACAACCAACCTGGTTTTAAAAGAAGGACTGACATGGAAGACAGGGGGCATAAAATACCTTGGGGTGTTCTTAGGCGAGGAGGGTGTTTTAAACAAGAATTGGGACAACGTGCTAGAAAAGATGGAAGGCAGGCTCAGGAGGTTGAGATGGCTGCTACCAAGCATGTCATACAGAGGGAGGGCACTCATCATTAACAACTTGGTGTCATCCTCTCTGTGGCACAGACTGGCCTGTGTAGACCCTCCTCCTAACCTACTTTCGAAAATACAGACTATGTTAGTCAACTTTTTCTGGCACAAACTTCATTGGATCCCTCAAGCTGTCCTCTACCTCCCTAAAGAGGAGGGCGGTCAAGGACTCGTCCACTTGGCCAGTAGGGGAGCGGCTTTCCGGCTGCAGTTTATCCAGCAACTGCTGTACGGCCCCAAGGACCTGGTTTGGAGACCGCTGGCGCACGTGATCCTCCAGCGGTTTGCTGGCCTGGGTCTAAAACATCATCTGTTCCTCATGGACCTCAGCACGGCAGACCTCCGTACCTTGCCACCCTTCTACCGGGGAGCCTTCACTGTGTGGAAGTTGATGGCGAGGGAGAAGAACACTGTCTCCCTTCACTGGCTGCTCCAGGAGCCTGTGGTTTATGGAGAACAGCTCAGCGCCCCTATCTGGGCAGGAATATCAATGAGGGACATCTTCCGTCAGGCCAGAATCACGACTCTGGGCTCTGTGTTTCACCTGACTGGAGCTGGACTACAAGATGCAGCTGCCCTGGCAACTGGTGTGGGGATCCGGTCCGTGAGGAGCATGGGCAGACTGCTGGAGCACTGGAGGGGCTGCCTGACTGGACACCAACACCTCCTACTGAGCCGGCACTCCCAAGGTTTTATTGCCCCCTGCACTGACGATCCATTTCCCTCTGTCACTGTCCGTCTGGTTTTTAAAGACTGCTCTGGTTGGTTTTTAAACACACAGCACTGCACTTTAAGCCTGCAGGAGGCCACTGGCAAGGCCCTGTACATGGTCATGGTCAAGTGTCTCAATGAAAGGACTTTGAACTGTGTGGACACTCCATGGAGGGGTCACCTGCAGCTGGGTGATGAGGTCTTTATAAAGGCCCTCTGACTAAGAAAGTGGCAGACCTGCAGTGGAGGGTACTGCATGGCAAAGTAGCAGTGAACTCCTTTCTGTCCATCATCGCCCCAGGGCACACTGACCGGTGTGTGCTCTGTGGTGAGAGGGAGACAGTCTTCCACTGCTACAGTGAGTCTGTGGTGAGAGGGAGACAGTCTTCCACTGCTACAGTGAGTGCACACGTCTCACTCCTCTGTTCACCCTCCTGAAGAGTCTTTTCAGCAGTGCTGGAGAAAAGTTCTCTGTATAGGTTTTTAAGTACAGAAAGGCAGCAGAAAGGAAGTGCAAACTTTTAAACTTCATTCTGGGGCAGGCTAAGATGGCAGTATATGTGAGCAGGAAGAGGAAAGAGGAGGACATGGTGGAT
This sequence comes from Epinephelus moara, assembly GCF_006386435.1. NCBI lineage: Eukaryota > Metazoa > Chordata > Actinopteri > Perciformes > Serranidae > Epinephelus > Epinephelus moara. Next base: position 36,495,327 of record NC_065519.1, read on the forward strand.
ATAGATGTAGTGCTGTTGTTCAGCAGGATGGTGAAGGCCAGGGTCCAAATAGATTTTAAATATTACAGTCAGATGCAGGACTCATTCCAACACACTATATTCAGTCACTGACAACACTCTGGTTTTCTCTAATCATCTCTTGTGATACATCTCTCTAACCCCGTCTGCACGACCTAATCTATGTGTTTTATTTATTGACTTGGTTCCTAAATTCTCTCTCAGAGACATGAGTTTACAGTTTCAACCTTAAGTTTATTCTTAAGTTTATTCTTCTTTATTCCAATAAATCATAAAATTGGGCCAGGTTAAAATTTACAGTTTATTATCAAAAATATATACAGTATATTTACACTTTGCTAAAAAGACATCACTATAGGTAGATGAGTACCAGTACAGGAGGGGAGTTGTCAGAGAGCCTACGGGAGTGAGGGAAAGGGGGGATCACCACCACCACCTCCACCACCGGTACGGGGGAGAAGAGGTCACACACACACTGCAAAACAAAAAGGGCACACGGGTTAGAATACACAGCAATTTAGACATGCAAATAAGACCCAGAAAGGGGAGACAGAGACCCTTCACCCAGTGACCCACCACCTGCAAGCGTATGACAGCCCACCTGTACTGACACTAAAAAGAGCCCCACAGGATTGGTTTATACAAAGAAAACAAAACTATCAAAAATTTATAAACAATAACACAAGGTAACCATATACATAACATAAATTTGTAGAAGGGCAAAAACAGCAGTGGCCAGAGCTCCTTTGTAAAAGCAGCAAAAAACTAAGTCATGGCTGGCATCATTTTCCTGCTCCTATTGTAAAGAGCACATGTTATACAAATTGTGCGATGGCATGTATGGAAATGTATTAGACAATAAACATGTTTTAATGGTTAAAATAGTAAAAAAAATAAAAATAAAATCTAAATACTCAGAGTATTAAACAAAACCATACTAGAAACAACTTAAAGAAATTAACATACCTGGGAACTGCAAGTTACATGATTACAAGTATGATCTGCTTTCAAGTAGCTCCCATATCCCTGAAATCACCTGTATAGATGTGAGGGAAGCATTAATGCATGCGCCAACAATATAACCCACAAGCTATAAAACTGCATACCTCAGTTGGAGATTTGCATTCCTCAAATGGTCAGGACAGAGTGAGGCAATACCTGCTGCTTGCTGCTCACAGCTACATTTAAGAAAGCTGGGAGTGATTAGACTCACCTGCTGACAATGATTGCAGGGTGTGGCTAAACTAGAGAGTGTGGAGGGGACTCTACCATCACACTGTGTTGAATTCCACCTCCCACTGTTACGGAACTAGTCAAGTGAACCCAAATGCAGACAAAGACACAGACTGGGAGCAGAATCAAGTAGGTGATTTATTAGTAAATAAATGAGTGGAGGAGTACTGGAAGTACTGGGAGGCAAAAGTCTGAGGTGAAGTGAAGCAGTGGAGCTGGGCTGTGGAAGCTGGCCGAGAGGTTCCAGAGCGGTGAGGTGAACAAAGTAGATGAGGTCCAGGTGGTTTCTCAGTTGAGCAGGAGTTTCAGTGCAGGGGAGAGCTGATGCCATTCCGGATGGTTACCAGGTGGAGAAAGAGTGGAGCAGGAAGCAGGAGTCAAAGCGGAAAAATGCTGCGAGCACAGGGAAACCGGTATTGGCAAGCAAGTCAATAGTGAAGGATTAAAAACGAGAGTGACTGGTAAGCAGAGTCTGCGATCTGGCGGCATGCTGAAATTGGAGTCTGATATTTGAAGCAGAGTAGATTGAAGCTGATTTGCAGCTGCAGTCACTCCTGCGCACGAGATACCACTCCTATAATCATAGAGAGAGAGAGGTGTTAGAAACTACATATATTATAAAAAGAAGGGATACTATTTGTTGGAAATCTAGAACAATACTATATGTCACACGGGGACACCAGAATGTTGTGATCTAGGCACCAGTGGTATGTTTTACATTGGCGGCACCATTTGTTAGGACTTAAAGCCACAGTGTGTAGGAATTTCTCCCATCTAACGTTGAAATCATATATTGCATTCAAACAGATGGCGCACTCTAGCGCCTCACTGTTTCAAACACGTATTGCAACAACTGTAGCCGCTGTGTACCAAAAAGCTATGATAACATTGATGAAACCATGTCATCCGATACTACATGGAGTATTCATTCAGGCTCCTACACAGACACACGTGACGCGAGTTGACAAACACCCTCCTCACCATGCTGGCTGCGTTTACAACGTAGGACTGTTGGGGCGGATGTAAATTGAAACAAACCAATCAAACGTAGGACTGTTGGGGCGGATGTAAATTGAAACAAACCAATCACGTCTTGTCCTTTGACAACTGGCAAGTGGCTCAACCTCACACACCTCATCCCTCTCCTCGCATTACTGCGCCGCTAACAGCTGTTAGTGGCCAGCGGCACTACTGCCGCATAACAAAGTCCCACTCTTTGAGCATAATGCAGGATCATGTATTATGCAGCATCACGGGAGACGGAATCCTCGTTGCCAAGAAAGTGCAAAAGGGAATCAAAAAGGCAGCATGACCGGTGAATTAAAAAAACAAGGGTCAGCACTGGGGTTGCCTTTCCCAGGTGGAGAGAGCTGCTGAAGGAGAAAGGTAATACAATCACAGCATTTATGAATGCAGACATCAATTTTTGCCAATAAACAACTGAAAATGTTACACAATGTCCCTTTAAGCCTTAACATGGGCCTGACCTCGTGATAGATCTCCATTTTAAAATATATTTTTCAAAATATTGCAAACTTATTTTTTTTTCTGTCATTTAATTCTGTACATATTCCACAAAGTAAAAAAAAAAAATAGTACAAAATATCCCTTAGGAAAGTGCCATAAATGTTACATTAAATCACTTCGTGGGGCACCATTCCCATGAAGGGAAAAATGATAGCCAGTTAAAGATATCAGTCTCATAAAGTTTACTAAACTATAGTTTGGAATTTTGATTAATAATTAAATTAATAACCATAACCAAAATTAATAGTAAAGCCTGGAGGATTTACGGAATGCTTGACATAGCAGCGGTTGACTATTCATTCACTATTGTGCAATATTAAATAGACAGCAGGTATGATTCCAAGTATATGTATTCATAAAGAAGGCAAAGCATCAAAACACACAAATTCTAACTAACTATATACAAGCATGTGTGTGTTTGTGGGTGTGTGTGTGTGCGAGAGAGAGAGAGAGAGAGAGAGAGAGAGAGAGAGAGAGAGAGAGACAAAGGCGGGTGTGTGCAACAAAGGGCCGTTTGGCCTCCAAAACAAAATGGCTGACAACAGAGAACTACAAAATGGCGGAATCAAAGCTGGCTTCAGATCGGAGGAGATTTTGCCTGACTGTGTGAATGAGCTTTGTAAATGAGTCTATGTGAAAGTGATACGTATTACAAAGGCTCTGGATTAGTGCAGAGGATGTTTAGTTGCGTGCAGGGCTCTGTCTGTGAAAAGCATTAGCAATCTAACATCACTTAGCTTTGGCGAAGCCAACTAACCAATAACCTAACTGCAAACAATCACAACAATGACTAAATAAACAGCATTAAATCACAATTGACAAAGTTAAACAGTCTTGCCTAGCCTGTACAACTGTAATAATGCTATGCCCAGTTGTTACGTTACCAGTCCTTGAATGGATGGAAGAAAGAGTCACTTTGTGGTGTGCTGCTTTTGTTAGCTGGCAGAGGAAGGCTGGAAAGAGCTGCAGTTCCAGGTGCAGTCTTTGTTGTGTCTTTGTTCCCAAGGTGCAGATCCGAGGAAGCCGGTCGCTCGGGGTCCTTGCAAAGTTCGACTTTGGGGTGCTAGCTCAGCTTGGTTCTCCTTGTTGCTGGAAACTTAGTTGCAAACCTTGTGTTTGGCACACTAACTCTGGTTTCAGATTTTGCTCCTGCTGTGAGTGAGGGCAAGTCGTGGTCCAGGAGAAAAAGAACAAAAGTATGCAGGGCACTTGCTTTGAGGTATTTTTTGTTTTATCATCTTACAACATCAAACCACAGTGGATTAAATTTTTTGTTTTGTTGTGTTTTGTTTTTGTTTTTGATACAGAGCAACAGAAAAATATTGTTTTAATTCAAACTGAAAGGGATTCTCTCCAAAGTGATATCCATCCATCCATCCATTTTCATCCGCTTAGGTGGGGCTGGGTCGCTGGGGCAGCAGGCCGAGCAAAGCACCCCAGACGTCCCTCAGATGAGATAGGCCTATGTAATCCCTCCAGCGTGTTCTGGGTTTGGCCCGGGGCCTCCTACCAATGGGACGTGCCCGAAACACCTCTAGTGGGAGGTGCCCAGGAGGCATCCTGATCAGATGCCTGAACCACCTCAACTGACCCCTTCCTCCCCCTTGGGCTGCGCCTCAAGATCCTGTCAATGAAAATCACAAACAGGATCGGTGACAAGGGACATCCCTGGCGGAGGCCAACACCCACTGAGACCATGTGTGACTTTACGCTGAGTATGTGGACACAGCTCTCACTTTGGTCATACAGGAACTGGATGGCTCATAGCAGCGAGCCCGGTACCTCGTACTCCTGCAGTGCCACAAGACCTCCCCGGGGGACGCGGTCGTAAGCCTTCTCCAAGTCCACAAAGCACATGTAGACTGGATGGGCAAACTCCCACAGCCCCTCCAGCAGCCTCACAAGGGTAAAGAGCTGGTCTACTGTTCCACAGCCAGGTCGGAAGGGAGGCTGAGCAGTGTGATTCCCTGATAGTTGGAGCACACCCTCTGGTCCCCCTGGTGATTCTGCAGGCACTGTACCTGACCTCCATGCGACACTGAAAAGGTGTGTCAGCCAAGACAGCCCAACAGTGTCCAGAGCCTTCAGCATCTCAGGGCGAATCTCATCCACACACAGCGCCTTGCAGCTGGGGAGCTTTTTAACTACCTCAGCAACCCCTGCCAGCGATATGGGCGAGAGTTTCCCCCAAGTCTTCAGGCTCTGCCTCCTCCATGGTGGACAGGACAGCCGGGTTCAGGAGGTCCTCAAAGTGCTCCCCCCACCACCCGACGATGTCCCCAGTTCGGGTCAGCAGTTCTCCTGTATCTGAATGGACCAACTTCTGGTTGGTCAGTGTTGTGGCGAAACCTACACCATGTTCAGCATAAGTTAACACTGTGATTTATCCTGGTTAAAAGAGACCGTGCTTCATAGTACAGGCCTCTGATGGAAGGTGTTATGGTCTGATCAGATCAAAATTGAAAATTTTGGCCACCAAACAAAATTTATGCTCAATACTGCAAATCTTAAGAAATAACACCATTATGCTGTGGGGATGCTTCTCTGTAGGAGCTGAAAGGCTTGTTCAGGTAGAAGGAAAAAAGAATGCAGTAAAATACAAGGTAATTCTGGCAGGAAACCTGAAGCAGCAGGCATCGCATCTGTGATTTGGGAGATCATTTTCTCAGCCACACATGATCACACACTGGACTTAAATAGCTTGTCAAGTATGCAGAAGTGGAGCAGAGACACATTTTTTCTGTCACCCCATAGTGGACTCCAAATAATAGATGATGTGTATATACGTTGAGCCACACTTTAATTACTGCTGGTAAATGGTAAAAGAGAGGGGGACAACTGTGTATACCACGCACTCTCACGGTAGGCTCTGATTTTACACACATGGTGTTGTGTAACAAAGCAGTAAATGTCAACCTCTAATAGTGTGATAACTGGTTATCAATTAGTTCCGGGCTCTGGCTCCAGCTCTGGATTTTTCCTATCCAGCCACCAGAATTCATGTGAAAGAGGTGCGGCTGTTTATCATGAGAGATGAGACGACATGAAACGGTCTGTGGGAATGTTCTGTTAATATGACAGCAAAAGTCATATTCATCAAAGTGAAATGTACAGTGGTATGCAAAAGTTTGGGCACCCCTGGTCAAAATTTTGTTAACTGTGAATAGTTAAAGCCACTACAAGGAACTTTTAACTGGATATGCAAAAGTCTCTCGTTTCTGCTGATGTCTGTGTGTGACCTACAACAGCAAATGAGACCATCGGTGTGAAGATAAGCTATTTCTATATAGTGTATATCCATACCTTTAGGAAACTGTCTCTGGGTCCACCCCAGGTCGCTTCCAGGACGAAACGATTTACGGCACTCAGACGGCACACGTCATCTTACCTAGCTGCTTACATTTATAGTGACTCTTATAAATAGTCGCTATTCCTCCTCCTCGACCCGACGTCCGCGGGGAGTTAAAATAGCAGCAATCATTGGGTAAAAGTTCTGTGAAAGCACTGGACTCACCAACAGTCAGCCACCTCTCAGTCACACAGAGAAAATCCAATCCTCGGGAAGTCAGGAAATCCTTCAGGATAAACGTTTTGTTCGCTAGCGATCTAGCATTTACCAGCCCAATCCTGGCAGGAGCCGGCGGGTCCACAGCGTTAGCTGTCCAGGGAGCCACACACAGAGGCCGCAGGTTGCACAGATTCACCCCGCGCCAGCGGGGACGAAGAAGGGCTGCGGGGCTGGAACACCTCATCCGGGCCGACGACAGGTACCAGCCAGGCGTCAACAGGGTCCAGCGAGTGCCGAGAAATAAAGAGGCGAGGCACCGCTCCATACTCAGTCCAAGAAGCCGTGGAAGTGCTCGCCAAACAGGCCTTCAGCCTTACCAGCCGGCCGCTTTACCCCGGCGGTGGTGGCGCTTACGCCGGAGAGGTGGAGCTGGGGCGCGGCAGAGGTGAGATGGGATCCCTGATAGGAGCGGGGACAAAATTTTCCCGTCTTGTTGTTTCATTCATCCCCAAAACAAACACATGCGCGAGCCAGGTAAGTGTCTTTACGACAATACACGCTAGAGCTCATCGGAAATGTAGGCTTCATTCCGGCAAAACACTACCGCTTTTGTCCAGAGGGTCGCCAAAATCAACTCAAAATGAAAGTTCCTTGTAGGGGCTTTAAGTGAGTAGAAGATGAAGTGATCTCCACAAGGCATGGCATTAAAGATGAAACATGCTTTTCAACATTTTAGGCAAGATTAGTGTATTATTTTTGTTTTGTACAATTTTAGAGGAAAGAAGCACCATGCAAAAGCTTTGGCACCCCAAGACATTTGAGCTCTCAGACAACTTTTACCAGGGTCTAAGACTGTAATTAGCTTGTTAGGACTATGGCTTGTTCCCAATCCTCGTTACGAAAGGCCCAATGATGCAAATTTCAAAGCTTTTTTAAATACCTTGCCCCAACAATCATTAGCCATGGGCTCCTCTAAACAGCTGCCTAGCGCTCCAAAAACTAAAATAACTGATGTCCACAAAGCAGGAGAAGACTGTAAAAATCTGTGGATAGACCTCAAAAGAGCAGTGCATGCAAGATGGCCCAAGAATCGCAGAGCTAGAAGACTTTTGCAGGAAGAATGTGTGAAAATCCTGCAAACAAGAAATGAAAGACTCTTAGCTGGTTACAAAAAGTGTTTCGAAGCTGTGATACTTGCCAAAGGGGCGCTACTAAGTACTAATTATATAGAGTGCCCAAACTTTTGCCTCAGGCCCTTTTCCTTTTTTTAAATTTTGAATCTGTAAAATATTGAAATTAAAAAGTAATCTTTCTTAAAATATTGAAGAACTGTGTCGTCTTTAACTTTATGCCTTTTGCTGCATTATCATCATTATAAACATGGCAATATCTGATGCTGAATGCATTGGCAACTTAAAAACTGCAGCCAAAGCCGGGATGGAAGTGCCACCACTGTATCTGTGTAGGCTGGCACTAATATAGTCAACATTCACATGGAGATCTATTTCTCATAGACATGCAGTATTTCAGAAAGGGGTAAGCTTAGCCTTCCAGGAGCAGAAAGGTTGCTGTGTATTTAAGAGGAAAAAAGTTCTCTGTGAAGCATTAAAGGATAACATTTTTCGACCTGGACCCTATTAACATGTATAAATTGGTCAAAAAACGACTGATGTGATCAACGATTTTTGAAATTGTTCCAGTATTGAGGGAGCGGACAGTGGCCGGCAACAGTGGGATGGGTTGCAATGGAAGCACACACAGAACACCATCATTGTATGTCCATTAAAAGTGGTTTTCACCACCGACAGGCTCAAATTGTTATTATAAGTGGCTGAAGTCAAGTCTGTTTGTAATTGCCTCATTAAGCAGAAGTCTGAAATATTATGAGATGTCAGGAGATGTCACTTGTTGCAGGAAAACAATAGTGGAAATGTGTGAGATCTGGAGAGAGTATAAAAACCAGAGTAGTTTACAATAAACAGTTTAGCGTAATCTAAAAGATATTCAGTGTCATAGAGAATTATTTACCTGATTTTAATCATGTGGCTGGGGCTTTTGAATTTCACTGTTGCCTAACTTATGTGAACTTTAATATATGGATGAAGAGCAGACAAGGAGAATGAGAGGGAAAAAATGCCGTAGAGGGTGAACCAGCAGCAAGGCCATGAAGCTGGGAGACTGGTGGTATTCCTGCGGGTGCTGTGACCCTCTGCCTACAGAGGAAAAATGCCTATATTATAAAGAATGATTCGTACTTACGCATTTCTGACCAGTTCCGACAAAATGAGGAGCTATATTCCAAGCAGCTGTCATGGACCTTCTTTGTCGGATATGGACACACTAAAGTTTTGGCTAGTTGTTGTTGTAGCTCTAACACTCCCGTCCATACACTGCACATACAGACCTGCAGGTCTGCAGTGACCAACGGGATGACTGCTACCTGAGAAGAAGAAATCTGGGGCTTATTTTCCTTAAGAAAACTGCTGTTACAAGAGTGGATTTATCTGCCGTAGATGAGTGGAGGTAGGCTAATGCTATTAGCTAAAGTTGTTACTGTTGACTTGCATTACGTTACACATGAAAGCATGGCGAGATAACAGCAAAAAACGATTAGGAGGTGTAAAATATCTGATTCAGCACTAGTTATTACAACTCTGTATAGACTGATTACCCATTTTCTTCAGTTGAATTCCTAATAATAAAATAAGTTATATCAACAAGTTTAACAACACCACAGTGTGTGTGTGTGTGTGTGTGTGTGTGTGTGTGTGTGTGTGTGTGTGTGGTGGAAAAATATATTAATGCTTCAGTATTATACATTCTAAAATATGTTTTATTATAGTTTATGCCTACATTTGCCCTGCTATACATAAAGGAGATATCTACTGGCTATGAATGACAATGGTAATGTTAGTTATTGTACAAGACCCTATACACGGTCTTTTCTAACAATATAATTTGTTTTTCCCACAGCGGAAAAATTTGCAGCAAAGGCAATAGTGTAATAACAAGAAGCATCAGAAAGATAGAATTCAAAGATCTGAGCCACATTGTCGAAATCAGATAAATAATCATCCATGATATTGAAAATCTTTCAGACAACACTGAAATACATTCTCTATGAACTATTCTGGTTATTATATTCCCTCCAAATCTCAGTCATGTTTCCCCTGTAGTCTGACTGCAACAACAGACATCTTGTGATATTTCAGAAAGAGACTGTGGTAACACTTGCTATGAAGATTATTATAGATGTGACTTATAATGAATTGAAGTGTCGAGTGTCTTATGAATGGATATCTATACTCACATATGCACACCTCAACAATCAACTGTAGCAAGGACTCATAGAATGCTGTAATAGTCCAAACAGTATCATGAGGTATCATTTAAGTAAAGTGAAGTGCATATTATACATCTATAATAATGCATGCTTCATCATAATGTTTCATTGTTGGTGTTATGTAAAGTGTAATGCATTTTCATGTATTTAAAAGAATTTGTGCTGCATCATAAGTGACTAATGCCTACCATACATCAGAGTACTTTGAAAAAGGCTTTGAAAAGACGTAGCCTAAGTCTGCCACCCTCTCACACCTAAAGAAAATGTGTCATGAGAGTTTTAAGTCACAGAAGTAGATTTTGCAAAAACTGGACATCTTCCAAAGTCACTATTTGCAACATTGTTACCTAAAAAAGGAAAAAACGTGGACAGATATTGTTGCAGCCTTCAAAATCACCAGGGAGTATGATTTATGCTATAGCTAGCTAGCTAACCAATGTCCCCATCCCAAACAAGGCTGCTTGTAAGGTAATGTTAGCTACTGGAATGATTCTAAAGCTTCACTTCACATATAAATGGTTACATGATGTGACTTCTGAAGCTAGCAGGCTTCAGCTGAAACATACAGTTATCTTGTATGGTACTAGCAAACATTAGTAGCCGCTAAAGTGGTTAGCTAGCTAGCTATAGCATATGGAATACTCACTGGGGATTTCAAGGTCTGCAACAATTTCTGTCCAGTTTTTTTCCCTTTTGAAGCTAACAATCTTGCAAATAGTGACTTTGCAAGATGCCCATCTTTACAAAAGCTTAGTCTATGGCTAATAACTCTCTGACTCATGACACATTGTCTTTAGATGTGAGAGGGTGTATTCTAGTGTATGGTAGGCACCAATCACTTATGATGTTGCATAGATTTTTTTAAATACATGAAATTGCATCACACTTTACTTGCACCAGCAATGAGAAGTTATGATGAAACGTGTTATTACAGATGCATCAATATGTAGGCTACTCCACTTCACTTAACATACAATGATAACATATGATACTGCATGGACAATAACATGATTTTATAAGTCCTTCCTACAGGTGACTGTTTAGGTGAGTACATCCATGATGTATTATAGGCCTCATCAGTGAACCTCAAGAGCATCCATAAGACACTTGACATTTATAATTCATTATAAGTCACATCTATAATGTTTTATGGCTGTTGATATAGTGCATCAGGAAGCAGGGTACATAACTCCTTGAGATCAGGTGGAGAGATCCACCAATCAGTCCTCTCAGGAGAAAATCCTGGAAGAGGAAGGTTATTTAAGTGTGGGAGTGGCCTATTTGAATCCCTTTTGTTTGAGACCATGCTGCAACCCAGGTGCGTGTGTTTGCTGATTCTGTGAGTTTATCTTCTCTATCTCCTTTAACTTTAGCTTATATTGGAGTTATGCTACGTAGCATGTGAAATAGGGTATGGCAAATGTGCTAAGAAAGTTAGTATCGGCACGGTCAGTACTTCAAGCGTACATAAACAGAGTCTGGGTTTGTTGAAGGTGGCAGTGCTGTTTGGGCTAAGAAAGCCATGTGGTAATAGGTAAGGTAAAGGAGGTTTTTAAGGAGCTCATCTTGGGGAGGTAGACTGTACAGCCTAACCCAGTAGGGGAGTGTTATAGCCTTAATTAGGCTACTCTCCCTGGGTCTACCTCGTCTGTGGTAGTATAGGTAAGGTAGAAATTGTTGTGAGGGCTTGTCTTGAGTAGGTAGACTGTACAGCCTAACCCGGCGGGGGAGTGTTATAGCCTAGCAAGGCTTCCCTCCCTGGGTCTACCTCCTCTGTGGTAGTATAGGTAAGGTAAAGGAGGTTGTTGGGTTGGTGCGAGGAGCAGTGAGAGCTGGCATTAGGGGAGTGTCTCTGGGACGCCAGAGATCACTGTCTAGCCTCCTGGAGACTTTTTGTCAACTAGACAAAACACTGGTGAAAGGAGGTTCCCACCTAATGACCCCAAAGACGTGTTAGTTATCACTGCTCACTGGTCTGTACAGTTAAGCCCTGCCATAATAGATTATCATAGGGCTTATTAGGTTATTCACTGAGAGCTGATCCTTTCTTTAGCCTCTTGCACTCCACCCCCATTTTGTAGCAAAAACGCCTAAAATGACATACCCAAATTAAAATGACTGTAGCCTCTGAACCGCTCTGACTACATGCATGCATGAGGTCTTGCCATAAAGAAAACTCCCTGAAGTTTCTTGTGAAAGACTCAGAAACACTCTAGGTGATACAGAGACAGAGTAATGGGCCTCTGAAGTCAGTAGAAAGTTGAAGATTTTGCCTAAAATAAAATAAAAAATGTTTTTCAGGATGAATAACTGTCTGTGGCTTCATCTGAGCAGGTAAATGACAGTGAACATTTGTGTCAAATTTGAAGAAGACTGCTCAAAGTATCACCATTCTACAGTGTTTTTTCCATGAAAAGATCCACGAGGAGCTCCAAATGAGAGAGCGCTCACTCCGCTTCAAAACAGTACTATCAGTGATCAAACAACACTCAGCCAGCTTCAGACATTGTACCTTATTGAAATCAGGTGTGATTATGATAGCTGATGTTGTTTATGACACAGAAA
>NC_065519.1:36508993-36532204 GCF_006386435.1 Epinephelus moara
GCTTCAAAACAGTACTATCAGTGATCAAACAACACTCAGCCAGCTTCAGACATTGTACCTTATTGAAATCAGGTGTGATTATGATAGCTGATGTTGTTTATGACACAGAAAGACCATAAAATATCAGCAAATAAAGCCATATGAAACGTAAAAGTTATGATCCCACTTTCTAGGCGGTATATCTTAGCCAAAAATAGTGGTAGGAGTGAGACTCTTTTAAAACCAGCTACGTGCCTGCTAACAGCTCCGCATGAGATCGCGAGTAATCCTTTAACTTTTCCTGTCGAAAAGTTGTGGCTTGTCACCACTCATCGCAATTTTGGACTTTGTGTGTTTAGGCTGCTCTGTTGCGAAATCCATTAGAGATAAAAGAAAAACGATGACAGATTCAGGAAGCCGAGAGCTTTCTGAATCCGGTGATACCAAACATCACATGGTTTGATGACGTAGTGCGCCTGTGAGATACCATTTAACAGAGGAGGGAGGGAGAGCGGACGCCGGCGTCCGAGCGGAGTTGGAGAGGTTAAACCACAAATTTCTTGTGTTTATTTGAACTGTGTGTTTATGAGTGCAGTCATAGAACATCATAAATGTATTATAATTCACTGCCCTCATAATGCCCCCACCACACATTATAGATGTGGTCCTCATACAAAGCATTACCAAAATAACTGTAAAGAAATAACTGATCAACTACTGATCAAACGTCCACAATGAACATGATTTGTAAAAGGTCCCCCTAAAGGAAGATGCTACTTCCCGCTGCAGGTGCTAAACAATCCCAGAATGGAGAAGATTGAGCTGATGTTGCAGGTGGGGATATTTGAAACTTTGCCCAGTGAGGGGTGCAGTCCCATTGTATTGGTCCATAAGAAGGATGGTTCACTGAGGTTCTGTATTGACGTCAGGTACCTTAATGCAGTTTCAAACTTTGAATTCTACCCAATGCCCCACATTGACGGGGCTGCTGGAGAGAAGTCCAAGTTCATCACCACATTTGACCTGAGCAAGAGGTATTGGCAGCTGGCCCTGACACTATTCATTATACCCTATGGCATGTGTCAGTTCAAGGTGATGCCTTTGGTCTCACAGTTTGCAGCTGCCCACTTGGCTGATGCCGTCATCTATAGCCAGACATGAGAGGAACACCTTTGATGGGTGCTCCACCTGATCAAGACAACTGGACTTAACATCAACCCACACAAGTGTGCTTTTGCACAGAAAAGGGTGGAGTACCTGGGCCATGCTGTCAGACAGGGGTGGTCAAGCCTCAAGTGGGAAAGTTGGATGCCATCCACTGGTATCCTGTGACCACTACCAAGAAGAAGGTGTGTGCCATTATGGTGTTGATAGGATGGTGATTCAAGTTCATCCCACACTTTGCTAAGAGGGCAGCCATCCTCACTGACCTCACCAAGGCCTCAGCACCAAACAAAGTAACATGGAATGAAAAGTGTGACAGAGCCTTCACAAGAGTGCCATCACATGTGAGTCTGTTCTCCACAATCCTTATTTCTCTCAACTGTTCACACTGCAGATGAATATCTCTAATGTCATAATTGGAGCAGTGCTTTGCAGGAGACCGAGGGGGAGAAGCATCTATTGCTGTTACTTAGCCACAAACCGCTAGACCTGGAAATGAGATACTTCACAGTGGAAGTGGAGTGGACTGCCTGGCCATGAATTGGGGTTGTGTATTGCAGTTTGTGAGGTTTAGGTATTTCACAGCAGGGAGGCAGGACTGTTACACTTCGTTGTTCACCTGTGAATGTAAAAATTGCATTGATTTATGATTTAATAATAGCAAAGTATTCTTTTAATTGAGGAGTAAAATTCATGCTCATCTAATCGTAACAGTAAAACTAGAATCTGTGTCATGCACAAACCTGTTCTCCTTCTCCCAGAGTGTTTGGGCAAAAGAGTGAATAGTTCTGGGAGGTAACAACAAGTGGAGAGTTGGTAGGGAAGAGTTTGGTGCTACTGCTTCAAAGATTTTTATTAATGTTAAGGTATTTATTAATATTAATATATATTTTGGTGTGTGAATATTTATCAAGATTGTACGTATTTTTGGTAATAGTTTTATGTAAATATTTTTTGTGTGTTCATATGTGAAAGCCTCAGATGAATGGCTTGGAGGCAAGACAGACGGGCAGAACCACCCTGGAGGGTGACCATTACCAAAGGGTCAGATACCTAAAAGAGATGGCCAGGCAAGACCCCAGGAAAAATGACTTAAGGTCTTCAGGTGCAGGATCTGTACCATACTGGTGCCTAGTAGGCTGGGGGTTAGCCACTTGGGAAACAGACAGGGCTAGCAAACTCTGGAACAGGCTGGTGATTATCTGATTTGGAGACTGGCTGGAAGCCAATAGGTTGCAGACTCAGGAACCCAAGGCTAATTGACTGAAATGCAGGTTGGCTGTTAGTAGGCAGAATGAAGGCTTGGGGTTAGCAGGATGAGAAGCACACTAGAAATCACGAGTGTTTCCAAAGTCTTAGCCATGGTTTTAAGTTAGCTTCCCACTGTGCCAACCTCAGAGCAGCCTCTTTGTACTCCCTACTATGGGCTGTCTTCCAATCCCCATACAAGTAGAATACATGATAAAGTTCTAACAATTCCGCTGGCTCCATTTATGGTCAGTCTGTACTGTCACAATCTTAGGATTAACAGGTTTGGACCCAAATGCAGAAACAGAGGATGAGAGCAAAAGAGTTCAACAGTTTAATGTGGAGAAAAAAAAGTGTACAACTGAGAGCTCCAAGGCAGGCAGGTAACAGGTTGATCCAACAACACCAGGAACACAAAACCCTTGGAAAAAAACTAAAATCTAGTTTTAAAATGAATAAACTATGCTGGGATTTACTGGACCACAGATGATTTGTCATTTGTGCCGATCTAAACTGGACATGTGAAGGCTTTTCCTCTGGCAATCTGAAATGGTGGCTGAAACCACATGTCCTTTGTTCATCAAACAAAGGACAGCCATTTGGCACTCATCTCCACGGGATGCCTCATTGTCACACCTAAGTGAGAGCCCTGTCCATGGACTCAGTTTTCAAACTTAATTGGTCACAGTGACATGCGACTCCATGATGTCACCAAGCCAATTTAGGGGGCTGCTTCTACTCTCCATCCCTCTTTTTCCTGAGACTCTGACAAGCTCTCCCCAAACCTCTGAAGGGGACTCTCTCTCTTTCCTCTAAACCTCGGGAGAGCTCGCCTCTCCTGAACCTCCTTAGAGTTAGGACTAGGCAGGAGGACCTGCTACACCCTTCCCCCATTCTCTCACCTTTGCATGCTCACAGACGGAGCTGCAACTTCACTCTCAAAGTGGCCTGCTCATGGCAGACACAGAACCTGAACACCAGAGAAGTTAGTGTGCCAAACATGAGGTTTGCAACTAACTTTCCAATTACAAGGAGACCCAAGAATGATTTGGCACCATACTTCTAACTCTGCAACAATACCAATCGACCTGCATCCTGGTTTTACTTTGGTTAGTAATTCTGGTTGGCTGTTTTATCAGTTGTGTGAGATTAAAATGGTCAGTTACCAGTTTAAGGTTTTTTCTATTCTGTTTATCATCCCAATTAACACTGGGCCTTAGTCACAAACAGTGTGTACGCACAAATCTGCTTAAACTGTGCATACGATCGTTTGACGCACAAATCTGGGATTCATCAATATTTTCTTACCCGAATTTGTTCTTACTCTGCGAACAAATTTAGAACTGCCTCAGACCATGCGTACGCACAAATGAGGAAGGCCGAACTGACTTAGAAAATGCAAACATACCTTTTAAGTACATGCAGAGTCTATAAAACCACATTCATGAAAAAGAGATTTAATTAACATTTTTTAAAATAATTAATTTACTAATATATTGGCCAAATGGATTAAATTACCATGAAATTGACACACGTTCACCCTCATCATTGTGACAATTAAAATATTAACAATAACATGAACAGAAAAACTATCACTCCATCAGCGTGCAGATGATCTGTAATGCCGACTGCCATATCCTTAAGGCTGTGGCCCGCTGGCCAGGAGGCACCCACGACTCATTTATTTTGCAAAACAGTACAGTGGGAATGCGTTTGGAGGCAGGGGCTGTGAGAAGTGGATGGCTTGTTGGTGAGCATCTTTTGTTCTAGTCTTTTATTTCAATTGTTTTAAGTTAGTATTTTCAGTAAGTCTCTATTCCGTTAATGTTAAAATGTTATATTGTTTGGGTGACCGGGCATATGGCCTTAAAACATGGCTGATGACACCATACGCAAACCCTGAAACCCCTCAAGAGGTGCGCTATAATAACATACATGCCCACACACGCGCCGTAGAGCGCACTTTTGGCGTGCTTAAGGGCCGTTGGATGTGTTTGGATCAGATACGGCCGGTGGCAAACTACTTTATACCCCTGAGAAGGTGTGCAAGATCATCCTGGCATGCTGTGTCCTCCACAATCTTGCAATGGTATGGCATTCCTGTAAGACCCGGCGCCATCGCTTCTAACAAACTGTGAAATTTATTACTTCTCTCCTTGCGTAACCGCTTCCTTCATTCATGAATCAACTCTAGGCAAGCGGTTTCCTTATATGGAGAAATGGGGACGTGGTAGTATGCTAATCACAAATTGCGAGCACGCGCCTGTCAATTTAGAATGGTGGTGAAAACAAAATTGGCCGGTGCACAGGTGTCATGAATCCCACGGCAATTTTGCGTATGCACTTATTTTGTGCGCAAAGTAAGAACATTTCCACGCACATATTAGTGAATGAGGCCCATTGAGGTCTCCTAACAGGATTATTTCTTTTTTGGGGTCACAGAAGTTTAACAGGGCTTTGAATTGGTCATAAAAGCATATAAAGCAGCAGAGGGCTTCCGCAAATTACAATGAAAGACATATCTGCAGAACGTGGGAAATAATTGTTATCATTAATTATTAATTATTTCTGATAGCCATTTGGATACTTTGAACCACAAGTTCCTAAAAATTGGAGACAGAACAGAATTGTTGCTCATCTCTGATTGTAACCCTCTCAATTATGAAATAATTAGTGTTACTTTGACAGATGGCAGCAATTTTGAAGTTCTCGGATTATAGGGTTTTCCCTGTTGATTGGTTGGTTGACTTCTTTTATATGTCAAAGAAAATACCTGTAGGGGTTACTATACAAGTAAAACAGCTTTTGTTGCAGTTTGTGTGAGGTCAAGTTACATAATTACTGGACTTAGACAGCTGTGACTACATCCACTTTTTAAATAAGGTGTTAACACAGTACATACAAAAGACACATATGGAAACAAGATTAGCTGAATTGTATTCACAGGAAGTATAAAACATTTTGCTTGTGTTCCTAATAAATTAGAAATATGAAACCCCACTAAATTCAGAGGGAAATTATTCTTTGATTTTAAATTGCTAGGGAAAAAAATCCTGACACTGACTGATACATCTCAATTAAGGACATCTCTGACTATACAGAGACTTGAAATCAAACAGTTGTCATTATCACTTTAAAGAACTGCCACAATTTAAGTCCCACATTTGTACCTTGAAATAGCTACATTCCTATAGGGGAACACAGGCCTGTAATTGACAATGCTTCCTTAAGTAACTCAGGTCCTCAAATGTAAGTCAAACACTGCAATGTGAAACACACTTCTCAGAGGCAAGAAGAGACAAAATCCACAAATAAGTCCATATCCAGTCATGAGAGCAGCAGGCTGAGCAAAGTACTCCAGATGTCCCTCTCCCCAGCAATGCTTTCCGGCTCCTCCTGGGGAATCCCGAGGTGTTCCCAAGCCAGATGAGATATATAGTTCTTCCAGCGTATTCTGGGTCTGCTCTGGGGCCTCCCACCAGTTGGACGCGCCCAGAACACCTCTAACAGGAGGCATTCTGATCAGATGCCTAAACCATCTCAATTGGCCCCTTTCAACGTGAAGGAGCAGTGGCTCTACTCCGAGCTCACTCAGACTTGTGAGCTCCTTACCCTATTTCTAAGGCTGAGCCCGGCCTCTCTATGGAAGAAACTAATTTCAGCTGCATGCGTCTGCAATCTCATTCTCAAGCTCATGACCATAAGTGAGGGATGGGACGTAATTGGACCGATAAATTGAAGGTTTTGCACTCCGGGTTAGCTCCCCCTTCATCACAACATTTTGACGCAGTGCCCGTATCACTGCTGATGCCACACAAAACCACCGATCCATCTCACACTCCATTTTCCCCTTACTTGTGAACAAGACCCTGAGATACTTGAACTCCTTCACTTGTGGCAGTAACTCTCTCCCAACTCAGAGGGGGTAATCCAGTGTTTTCCAGCAGAAAACCATGGCCTCAGACTTTGAGGTGCTGACTCTCAACCTGACTGCTTCACACTCTGCTGCAAACCACCCCAGTGTGTACTGGAGGTGGACAGTGTAATGAAGCCAATAGAACCACATCATCTGCAAAAAGCAGATATGCAATTCTAAGGTCCCCGAACCTGACCCCATTCTGTCCCAGGCTGTCTAAGTCCAGAAATACTATAACAAAAAGTGTTCAACAAAAAATTGTGCATAGCCTTAGTTTAGGCAGCACACGATGTCAAGCTCAGCTCACATCCCAGCTAAACCAGCTACATCTCAAGCAGCCCAATCAACTGACAGATCAACTGATTGACAAAGGGAGTCATCTGATAGATCACATGATTCCTTTCTATGCAACCAATTAGGAAATCTTATTCAGGGCACCCTATTTAAACTGCTTTGACCTGCCTATTGTTGCTGCTTCCTCTGCAAGCCATTTTGCAACCCGCCTCCAACCCAGCTCCTCCTTTTTGTTGTGTGTGACTTATCAATGTCATTTCCGTTTGTCATTGATGCTTGCTCCTGTTCTTCTTTTTCTGTTCCTGGAGGGTCTTTGCTGCTGCTCTCGCTGCCTTAGGCTTTCCATGTAGGCACATGGAAGGGCAGGGATGTTTGCTCTCTCTACCTCAAGCTTTACTCGTTTGCACGTGGAAGGGCAGAGAGGTGTGCTCTCTCTGCCTTAAGGCTGTCCTTGTAGGTACATGGAAGGGCTGAGGGGTGTCTTTTCTCCACTGTAGATTTTCATGTAGGCGTGTGGAAGGGTGGAGAGGTGTGCTCTTTCTGCATAGGCCCAAGGAAAGGCAGAGAGGCCCCAGAACAGAGCCATACTGCCAAATATAATACTGCAAATGGAAATAAAGTTTTCTTTGACTAAAGTGGTCCTAACTGAAGTTAAAAATTTAGTAAACTGACTGGTGTACATCACAACATCAGTCAGTGATGACGCAAAATGACAATTACTAATATGTATTCAAGTGTATGTAGTTTCATTTGCTTACAAAAGAGTAAATTACCATGTGTTCGAGGAGTAATGAGTGAATGGAAGAGGGAATAATTTTGGACACAGCCTTCTGCACCAGGAACAAGGTGGAAGTTTGGTGGTAGGTTAAATTATGTTCATTCTATGCAAACAGCCATTACCAGGCTTTGAAAGCAATGTTACTCTAAGAGATTATGCTCTGTTTAGGGGATTCAGATAGCCAAAAAAGAAAACAAGCAGCTTTTACAGTTCTAATCGAGAAAAGCTTCATTATGTGCTCAAATATTTACCTAATTCCTTTTGCAGGGTTAATGATTTGTTAAACTAAAAATTTTGTCTTCATTCATGATATATAATACATACACACACACACATACATATATATATATATATATATATATATATATTGCTCTGACAAATCTGTGACTGCAGACTTAATTATTGGCTTGTAGACTGAACAGTACTCAATACTCAAATTTGCATTTGCATTTCTTTTGTTGTCAATTTGGCTGTGGCTCAGGACGTGAAACGCAGTGGCTCCTTGGCCCCTGCAGTCTGCATGCTGAACTGCCCTCGTCAAGATGTTGAACCTCACTGAGTCTTGGTGTGTGCGTGTAAATGTTTATCTGATGGGCAGGGTGTACCTTGATGGTACGAGAAAACTGCTACATGAACGCAGTCTGTTTACCATTTACTTTTAGAAATCTCATAATCATTCCTGTGATCAAAGGAAGCTAAAAGGTTGGAAAAAGGGGTGTACTATGAAGCAAGTTTTTTGCCTAAGCAGGCTCGACAAAGCCTAAAGCCCTAGTCAGTCCACTTTCGCCTATGAAGAATATGACAATAATATTACAGCAAAAAGCAACACTGTTGCTGCAAATGAGGCAAGAGTGGAATTTGTGAGTTAATATAGTTATTTTACCACTGAATGCACTCTCCATGCCTACAATTTATTTCTAACATGACAAATGATATTATGCTCAAGAATTGCATTTACTGTAGGTCTGACATTGTTCCATAAATGAAGGATACATAGAAATCACTTAAATTTTTTGTCAAATCAAAGTGAAATAATTTGGTATGTTTTGAAGGCGTTATACCTTGTTTTATATGCAAGTAAACATCAGACTGATTACTAATGTTGTGAACTATTATTGTGTGCTACTTTTGATTTAATTTGACTTCTTGTAGAGTCAGCATGGCCAAATGGCCAGGAAACACTTAAAACATATTCAGTAGTTCAGTGAGAGAAAGAACAGCCTTGCAAATATAATGAAATATTATTCTTGCTCAGATTTTCTACATCACAAACTGAATGTAGGTTCCCACTGCAAAAATAAACCCTTAATCTTGATCCATACAGTTTGCGCTACTGCAATTGCATATCTTCTTTTGATGGCATCACTGATGTACTACTCAGCAAGTTTGCATATAAGGTAATCTCTCATCTGAGAATCTTTATTGCCAATAGATAGGGATGCACAATATTGGATTTTGTGCTGATATCCAAAATGCCGACATATATGTGACCTATAACTGATACCCATATCGATATATTCACTTTTTCCCCACCTACTTTAAGAGAACATCAAGTCTCTTTTTTAGTGTAAATAACATTATATTATGCATACATACTTATGGTGATGGCCCACCAGCAGGTGGAGACATAAAATACAATACTTTTCAATGTATGCAATATTCATTCATTGTGCAAAATAAGAAGATGCATGTGGCCCGATTTGGATAGTTCATTTTAAAATGATATTGGTTAATACAGATGACATACCGATATTATCAGCATGTTGGCCAAGTCCAATATTTCATTTTAAAGCCAATATCGGGCTATACCAATGACTTGCTGATATTGTCCTGCATCCCTACTAATAGGGAATAGTGTCAGGAAAAGCCAATGGATCTATTATTATTATTATTTTTATTTTTTTTCAATTTTAAACTTTATTAATCCCCCTGAGGGGAAATTCAAGTTTTTCACTCTTTTTTTGTCAAGTCTTTGTTAAGTCTCTAAACACGCTAACTCGGAAAAGAACCTCCAACAGTCAGTCTGTCACCTTGCTCCAAGGGGTTTTGCAAGAGTGGTGACACAATTTCCAAAGAAGCTGATCAGTAAATGAGCAATTTCAGTCCAAATATGTGAACATAACCCGCTCAGATTGGTTAGGCATGCAACATAAGTTGCCATGATGATCTGGCCAGGTTAAAAGAGATCAACCTTTGTGGCATTGAAAGCTCTGGCTTTCGGCTCAATATACTGTACCTCGCTAACCCACTAATCCTGCTTCATTGTACACCTCCTGATCTTCTTGTGCAACACACACACACACACACACACACAAACTCACAGAGTCTTATTATTTTATTTTTGTGCAGGCACGTGGGTTACCTTTGGAGGACAGATAACGGATGAGGTAGGAGAGAAAACTTGAACACCTATACAGTCGCATGTAATCCAGACTCAAGATGAACAATGACAGAATAGGTGCACCAAGTAACAAACACAGACATCTTGAATACAAAGATTTTCAATGTGTCAAGAGGTTATAAATGTCTGAAAAGTTCACTTTTAAATGCTAGCTAATATTATAAAATCATTAATGCCTCAGCTTTCTGTTCTTTGAGAATCCTCTGTAACAAAGTTATCGTTTATTTTTGTGTTCCATGTTTTGCAGTGCATCTTTGTGACCACAGCAAAATAGTTAGGAACATCACATCTAAAAGTGTCATGTGGTGGTTGTCTGCTGGTCTGCACTGACTAACACACTTTTCCCTCCTGCTCATGCAGGGGTTAATATACTGAACGCTTTAACAACATCACTGTAAATCTTTGGGCTTGGGAGGAATAACAAGTCATCCCCAGTCAAAAGAGCAAAACCCATATCTAAAGTTATCACATTCATAACATGAGTTTGATTTGAGTCCACACCTTTACCTAGGACATTTCATTGCCTGTGATGTACTTTGTGATTAGTGCTAATCAGAGAAAGTATTTTTTATTGGTCCTTTAGTGCCTTTCTTGAAAACTTGACAGTAGCATGATAGGGGAAGAAAGACGGGGGAATAATATACAACAAAGGTCCCACTTTGAATTCAGCCAAGGGGTAGTGCGGTTCATTGTCACCGCCTTAAACCCTGACTCCCCAGACTTAAAGGCTCTAATTCAATGGCACAAGCACAACAGCTAGTGGCCCAAAGTGAAAAATGGCTCAGTAAAGTTGAATATAAGTAAGTAAGTAAGTAAAATTTATTTGTATAGCACTTTTCACAGAGAGGACTCACAAAGTGCTTCACAGGATTAAAATACAAACAAGAATACATACATACAAACATACAGGTCACATACAGAGACACAAAAATGAAACAGTTGTTGCAAAACTAAATCACTTAAGACAAGTTAAAGAATGCCTGCCTATGCAGATAGGTTTTAAGATGCTTCTTAAAGATATCAACCGATGCTGCGGCTCTCAAGATCTGTGGGAGGGCGTTCCACAGTCTGGGTGCAATGGACTCAAAGGCCCGGTCACCTCTAGTTCTAAGCCTAGTGCGAGGAACTGCCAACAGGCCGTGATCGGCAGACCTAAGTGTCCTACTAGGAACATATACATGCAGCAGGTCAGACAGATACTCAGGTGCCTGATCATGAAGGGCTTTGAATGTTAAAACAAGGATTTTGAACTGGATCCTAAAGCTGACAGGAAGCCAGTGTAGGGAGGCCAGGACAGGAGTAATGTGGCAGTTTTTGGGTGATTTGGTTAACAGCCTGGCAGCGGCATTCTGCACCAGTTGGAGGCGATCTACATGAGTTTTACTGAGACACATGAAAAGAGAGTTGCAGTAATCCAGACGTGATGACACAAAGGCGTGAATGATCATTTCTAGTTCAGCATGTGATACAACAGATCTCAGTTTTGCAATGTTTTTAAGGTGGAAAAAGCATGTACGGGTCAACATGTGAATGTGTTTATCAAAGTGCATGGCCTGGTCAAAAATAACTCCGAGATTTCTCAGGTTAGAGCGGATATTTGAATTCAGGGACCCAATACAGCTCGCCACCCTAGAAGCAGTACAGTCAGGAGCGACAATAAGGACCTCCGTCTTAGCAGCGTTAAGCTGGAGGAAATTGTTGACCATCCAGTCATTAATTGCAGACAAACAGTCATGCAGTACATTCAGACTGTCAGTCCTGTCAGGATTAAAGGAAAAATACAGCTGAATATCATCTGCGTACATATGATAAGATACACCCTCAAACCTGTTGATAATGTTTCCAAGAGGTAGCATATACAAAGCAAACAAAATTGGACCCAACACTGAGCCCTGGGGCACCCCACAAGAAAGGGGGACGGACTCGGACATAAAAGGACCAGATGCTACAGAGAAACTTCTACCAGAGAGGTAGGAGGCAAACCAGTCAAGGGCACTGCCTGAAATGCCAACACAGTTACTGAGCCTATCTAACAGGATGCGGTGATCCACAGTATCGAAGGCTGCGCTAAGGTCAAGCAGCATTAGGATGGTACATTTACCATTGTCAGAGGCCATCATGATGTCATTAGACACTCTAAGAAGTGCTGTCTCGGTGGAATGCTGCTGACGGTAACCAGATTGAAATTTGTCATAAATACAATGCTTATTTAGGGCAGGAACTAGTTGGTTAGCAATGACTTTTTCTAAGATCTTTGAAATAAAAGGCAACTTAGAAATGGGCCTAAAGTTGCTAAATAATGAAGGGTCCAGATTGGGCTTTTTAAGAAGCGGCTGGACAACCGCCTGTTTAAAATAGGAGGGGAAACAGCCAGAGACCAGTGAGCAATTAATAATATAGAGCAGGGAAGAGCCGATGGAACCAATAACTTTTTTCAGTAGAGACGTGGGCAAGATGTCTAACGGGCTGGAGGAGGTCTTCATACTGCTCACTAGCTTAGTTAAATCTTGTAGGGAAATGGGTGAGAAACGATCTAGTATAGGCTGCTGTAAAGGAGGAGCAGGGGGAAGAGCAGAGGAAGGGGTAATACTTGCTCTAACACTAGTAACTTTGTTGACAAAAAATGACAGAAAGTTGTTACAGTCATTAACAGAAAAAATGGGCACCACAGGGGGCTGGGAACAAACAAGATTACTTATAGTGTCAAAAACAACTTTGGGATTCCGCTTATTGGAGGAAATGAGGTCAGCAAAATAAGAGGCCCGAGCAGCTTTAACCATTGAGTTATACTCCGTTAAGAGTTCTTTCAAATAAATACGATGGACCTGAAGCTTTGTAGACTTACACAGGCGCTCGATACGGCGACATTTGCGTTTAAAACAACGAATGTCATCATTAATCCAGGGGGTAGAATTAACAGTAGCAACTGTACGGGATTTCAGAGGA
Organism: Epinephelus moara; assembly: GCF_006386435.1. Lineage (NCBI taxonomy): Eukaryota > Metazoa > Chordata > Actinopteri > Perciformes > Serranidae > Epinephelus > Epinephelus moara. The sequence goes on from NC_065519.1 coordinate 36,521,720, forward strand.
GCAATCTCGTCTAAAATAACAGAACAATGTGAATTAAAAGTGTGAACTAGAGAATTGGCATCACTCTCATCACCAAAAAGCTGCCCTATGCTGTTATTAAAAACAGAGGAGAATTTCACGGCAGACAGGTCATTTAACATACGCGAACAAATAACATGCTTTTTGAGTGTACAATCAGTGTTAAAAGACACATTAAAGAGAATACATTCGTGATCGGTCACAAGCAGCTCCTCAGAGCCGATAATGTCTAATTTTAATCCACACGTGAAAACCAGGTCCAGAGTGTTGCCCTTAATGTGTGTTGGGCCGCTGACATGTTGGGTAAAATTGAAAGAATCAGTGACTTTTAAGAAGTTCACTGCAAAGGTGTTTGTGGTGTCATTTACGGCCACGTTAAAATCCCCAAGAAGGAGGATTTTCTCAAATTTAATTATGGAAGCTAAAAAGTCACTGAATTCAGATAAAAAGGAGCCATTAACACCAGGAGGGCGATAAATTAAAACACAATAAAATGGATTAGCACGCCCAATTTTAGTCACTAAGAGTTCAAATGAGGTAAAAGTTCCAGAGTTCACTCTCCGGGAGGAGAAACAGTTCTTGTGCACTGCCGCCAGTCCCCCCCCACGACCCGTGGTCCGAGGGGCACAGATAAAAGAACATCCCGGCGGGCAGAGCTCGTTCATAAACACATATTCATCGATCTTTTGCCAGGTCTCAGTGAGAAACATAAAATCCAGATCTTTGGAAATAAATAAATCGTTCAGAATGAATGATTTGTTGGCAACAGAGCGGGCATTCAGCAGTGCCAGTTTAATAGACTTCGATTGTGCTGTAGTGGGTGCAGGTGCTAGTGGCCGCAGGTACTGTGGGTCCGCCCCTGCCCGGCTGCGTCTTGCTAAAGGGAAGACAAGTTTTAACTGACACTGGGACTCTGGGAAAACAGGCCTGAGACATGACAGTCTCGCACTAGAGTTGGCTGGAAAAAGCTGCATTGGTGTCGTGGGCCTGCAGGGGGGGCTAGAGGGAGAGGGAGTGTTAGGAGGAACTGGCACAGTGACCACTGAGGAAGCGGCTGGGAAGGGGGTGTGTTGTGTAAACAGTCAATCGGTGAAAGCTGTGGACTGGACAGCTAGCAGTGTGAGGTCAATGTTCTGAGACAGAAGACGGGATCCTATATGGTTTAGATGAAGGCGGTCTCGTTTGAAGAGGTCCGGTCTATGAAGGAAGGTGGTGAAATTGTCCACATATGGAATGCCAGCGCTGTTGCAGTAGCCTTTAAGCCACACCTGAAACTGCCTGAGTCGGCTAAACTTTACGTCGCCAACTGAAGGAGGGGGGAGAGGCCCGGAGATGATGCACTGCTTGTTTGAGTGAAGAATATTATCAATAAGGCGAGTGCTATCGTTCCTGAGTTTTATAGACTGTTGCAGTTTAAGGTCGTTAATTCCTCCCAGATGAACTACAACAGTACGGGCAGAGGGGTGTTTTTGCAGCAACTGAGGGATGACGTCATTTAAGTGATTTGTGCAGGCACCTGGATGACATGAGGTGAAACACCTGTTGGCACGAACATGGCGAACCATAGAGGACCCGACCAGAAGAACAGGGGAACTGTTAGCACGGTTCGCGACGACAGCCGTCTCAACCCGCGCTGGATGGGCACCGGCACCAGCGGCGCGCCTCACCCGGCGATGGTCAGTGCGCACCGGTATACTTCCCGCAGAAGTACTGGGCTGCCGGGGCTGCCGGGGCTGCCGGGGCAGTCGAGGCCGCCAGGGCTGTCGAGGCTGCCTCTGTGGCTGTGAAGAGCGCTGCCGACTGGGAGGCGATGGAGATGAGCCCCGCCGCTGCAGTGGTGGAGGACCCTGCGGTGGTGGTAACTGAGTGTAATCATGATCATCCAGGAGGCTGAATCGGTTAGTAAGAGGAATAACGCCAGGAGAAACGGGGGAACGTGGAGGTGTATTCTTTTTTCGCCTGCTGTTTTTGTTTGCTGGAAGCCAGGGATCGTGGCCAGGGGTGGAGCTGCGGATAGATGGATTTGGAGTAAAACAGGCTACAGCTGCCGTCTTGCTCTTCACGGGCTCCTTGGGCTTGGCTCCCTCCAGCAGCCAGCGGGCTTCGTTGATCCTTGCAGCGAAACGGGGTGCCGGGGCGGTGAGCTGGGGTTCGGCTTCAGCAGTGGCAGGTGGAGCTGAGACCGGGGGAGCGTCAGCCGGAATGGTGGCGCACAGATCGGCTCCAGTAGGAGCAGCAGCAGCAGGCCCTACAGTGACCAGTGACTCCAAAAACTTTTCTTCATCACGGAGATAGTAGAGATCGGATATGCGTCCTTCGAGCTCAACGATGGTGCGGCTCAGGTGTAGACAACAATCGCATCCGGATGGAGAGGTGAGTGGTGCCATGGACACTGGGGGAACAGAGAAAAAAAAAAAGAAAGGGCTCCGGCAGCAAAGGTGTGTTGTGTGCTAATGGTTAGCAGCTAGCTAGTTAGCTGGTGTAGCGTCTGTAACCGATGCAGTTAAAAACTTACACACGAGGACTCCAGTCGGAGTCCACGGCGTTTTGAAGACGGTAGCGCAGATAAAAGCAGGATCCAAGAATCAAGAATCAAAACTTACCGGCACGGGCCCAAAACAGGGCCCGATGAGGAGACTGGGTGTCCGGTAAGATAGGTGGCTTGACATGGGTCACAAAGTCAAAAGCATTTGCTGTCATTCTGATCAAAAATAAGATTATTTCCCTGGAGGCAGATTAAAATGTAGATCTGCATAATGAGCTCTCTCTGAGTGTAAATCAATGCCAGCAGCCGCACTTCAAAGGGGGGAGGGGCTCTCCACTTGAATGTGTAACATCGATATATAGATCAGAGAGTGTCATGACTAAGAAATACACTCTTCATATTTTATATTGTATTATATATTTCCATATGCCGAGAACAATAATCCTGTCTTCTTCTCAGGACTTCATTTTCGTTATCACAATCAAATAAATTAAGTTTGCGAAATGAATGCATGTGGTGGAGCTAATTAGTAATTAAAGGCTCTCTAAGTCTAAGCTTGAAAAGTTTTTGTCACATTCAGCAAACATCTCCGCTACATGTCATCTGAATATGCTGTGAAAAAGTCCAGTCTCTGTAGGCAGCCCAGTCTCAGCATATTCAGAGGACATGTAACTAGCGGATCATGAGGAGATGTTTGCTGTATGTGACAAAAACTTTTCAAGCTTAGGAAGACTTAGAGAGCCTTTAATGATCTGAGGTTATGTCCAGCAAATACTGCTTCAGTTTTTCACTAACCTACATACAGTCATGTATTATAATCATTCTGCATCATAACAGAATATTTTTACACAGTAAATAAAATGTCCATTAATGTGCCATTTAAATTTAGCTAGTTATATAATGCAAGTTTCATCTGATTTGATTTGATTTTGCTTTATTGTCAGAAAACATTTGATATGTGTCAAGTGTCCCAGGGCATTAACGGTTTCACATTAATATGCATAAATACAAAAATACAAAACAAAATTAAGCCAAACAACAAAATCATACAACAAATTGAGCACAGCGTTAGTTCAGGAAGGACACAATGTCAAGTTCAGTTTACATCCCAGCTACAGCAGCTGATCTCAAACAGCCCAATCAACTGATGGATCAGCTGATTCCTCTCTATGCAACAATTTGGCAAATCTCATTCAAGGCGCTCTATTTAAACTGCTTTGGCCTGTCTACTGTTGTTGCTTCCTCTGCAAGCTGTTTTGCAACCCATCTCCACCCCAGCTCTTCCTTTTCATGTTGTGTCTAACTTATCAATGTCATTTCTGTTTGTCATTGATGCTTTCTCAGTTCTGTTCCTCGGGGTCTTTGCTGCTGCTCTATCTGCCTTAAGGCTTTCCATGTAGGCGCATGGAAGGGCAGAGAGGTTTGCTCTCTAGGGTTGCCACCCATCCTGTATGATATGGGATAGTTCCATATTGAAGAAAAAAAGTACTGTCCCTTACTAATTCCATGCACACCCTACTCTACTGTATAAACCATGTTTTTTTTCACATGCTTGGAATGACATGAGATACATTAAACCAAAAGAGTTTCGCAAGACAGAGTGATATTAAATCAGAATTTGTAGAAGAGAATGTCACAGAATAACAGGTCTGTCACTCACCGTCATCATTGCCATGGTTACGGAGACTATGACAGTCTGGACAACAGTTAGCATGCTCTCTGGCCCGCTGGCTGACTGACTGACTGACTGACTGCTGCTTGATAAAGTTATGTTCAAGTCCCTTTAAACTACTGAGCTTATGGATTTATAAAGCGTCACTTGTGCTTGATTCTGTTTTACATATCTCGGTCATTGTGGAGCTGGACACACTTACTCGAGCTTTGTTTACACTCCCACAGTGAGACATTAACTGATACAGAAAAACCCTTCAATCAGTTTGCATAGCGATATTTGTGTCCACTCATTAGATCAATTAAAAATACAGCAGAGAAGAATTGCAGTTTTACAGATTGTCTCGCACCGGTTCTCCCACAGAACAGCTGAAGTTACGCATTACCATTACGCACGGCTGTGGCTGTTAATAGCACCCATACTCATACTCATTACTTGTTGATTGTTATGAATTTGTGATTTCTTTTTCTTTTCTTTTTTTTACCCTCTTACACTTCATTCACAAACACATGCACACAGACACATACATACATATATTCACTAACACATTGAAATCACTGACTTTTTTTTATATCTTCCTTTTCCCTCTGGCATCCTATATGATAGATACATAAGATAGACATGTGCCTGTAGTTAATGTATATGTATTTTTAAAACATGTAAGATCACTCACTTCCTAATGTCACCTACACATCCACTAACCTACTCAAAGACACCCCCACACACACCTGTTCATACAGCTTTGCAGTATACTTGTTTTCGCCAGTACGCCCATCAGTTTCAGAGTGTTCTCTACTCGTTGTTTGCCTTATATTGTTTTATTTTCTTCTGATGTATTTATTTGCTCTTTATTTTTATTGTAGGTCTAGTTCTTACTTTATGTAATCTTCTTTCTTTACTGTGTATATGTCTCTACACCTGTTTTCACTTACTCTGTTATCACTGCATTACACAATTTAAAAAAGTCTTTACAAATTGCTGCACAATTCAGGATAAAATCAAAAGATTAACAGCATGGAAATAATGGCTTGATTAATTAGGCAAGCCTAATTAACATTATGAATGCACCTACAAGTAATATTTAGACAACACTGTGTAGACTGCAAAATAATAACATAATCACTAATATTGGCAAACCTACTAAACAAGGCCTGACTCTCAATCTCTCACTAAATTTATGTCCATCTTATCCCATTGTTCCCACCTGTCTATCGAAATTATGTTGCATGGACACAGTGATTCAAGGAGTTATCAGGAACTACTGTTCAGACTGTTTTGGTGTTCTCTCTTTCGGTCAATGGCCTATAGTAAATGTAAATTAAGTATGGCACTGATGTAACCTGTTAGAATTCGAAATGGTGATGAGGTCTTAAAATGTAGGCTATGAATAGTTTCTTTAAAAAGTTCCTAAAAGGTTTAACTTTAGGATTCCTGCATATAGCCTTTCTGCCTTGCTTCTTCCAAATTTACAAAGTATAGTATGCATCAGTGTTTATCTAAACGGACCAAACACTTTGCCCAAATTTGTGATCTGATGTTTTCATTCTTAATACAACTGATGCAACTGTTACTATAATTGACTCTTTTTTTCCCTTTACATTCATGGTGAGAGTACCAAGATCTTTCAACCTGGTGCATAAAAAAACACTATCACTAATCTATCACTATCACTATCAATAATTCTGTCACTCCTGCACCTCCTGATTTAGCTGTTTGGTCGAATAAGGACTGCAGTAATTTTCTGTTGTTCTTTGTAGATAAGATTAATAATGTCGGGGCTAGCATTACCCCCTGTTCTACTCGCTTTCTGCCAATCAACACAACCCCAGATTCCTATTCAAGACTGTTGACCAGTTAGTGAACCCAACCTATCCTTCTGCTCCTGCTGATTCTGATGCTGACTGTGAGAACTTTCCATTGTACTTTGCTGGTAAGGTGGAGTCAATAAGATTGGTATCACCCACAGTCCCACCTTTTTTGCACCATGATTCCCTAAGCTCTTTCCCCCCCATTATTCTGCCAGAGCTCCTAGAAACCATGTCACATAAGAAAGTTTCAACCATCCCTCTTGACTATTCCTAGTTTTTAGTTGAGGTGACTGATTGTATTGGGCCCAGTTTGCTTTACATTGTTAAAAGTTCACAGTCTACTGGTTGTATCCTGGATTACTTTAAGACTGCTTTTGTCCAACCAGCCCTTAAAAAACCTGGACTAGATCCCACCATCTTAGAAAATTATCACCCAGTCTTTAAACTGCCTTTCATCTCTAAGATCCTAGAAAGAATTTTGTCAAAGCAGCTGCTTTCTACTGTGGATAACAGCATATTTGGTAAGTGTCAATCTGGTTTCCACCAATATCACAGCACAGACAGCCCTTCTTAAAGTCACCAATGAACTCTATTCATATGAACTTAATGAATGCTGACACAGGCATGTGCTCAATTCTTGTACTGCTGGACTTAAGTGCAGCCTTTGACACAATGTATCGTCATTCTTTTAGATAGACTGAGGCACTGGGTGGGTGTATCTGGTACTGCCCTAAACTGGTTTGCTTCATACTTGTCAGACAGGAAGTTTTGTGTGTCCGTTAACAATGTCATGTCATCCATTTCCCATATCAAGTACAGTGTGCCTCAAGAGTCAAACCTTGGTCTTGTTCTCATTATACATGCTCCCCTTGGGTGATGTCATCCATCGACATGGTGTCTCTTTCCACTGTTACGCAGATGACACTCAGCTGTACCTCCCTGTTAAACCATCTGACCTCAGCATGCTGAGTTCTCTACAGAACTGTCTGTGTGTTATCAAAAATTGGATGTTGTTAAATTTTCTTCAGCTCAATTCTGATAAAACAGATATCCTTGTAATTGGGTCACAGCATATCACAAAGCAAATACTGCCATCCACTGGTTACCTGTCACAACACATAAAGTCTGTTGCAAGATATCTTGGTGTCATGTTTGATAGTTATTTATGTTTTGAACAACATGTCACTAAGCTCGTCAAATCACCTCAGAAACATTGCTAAAATAAGATTTGTCACTAAGCTCGTCAAATCACCTCAGAAACATTGCTAAAATAAGATCTGTCTTTCAGAGATACAGAAACTATTAGGGCTGTAGTCAACCAAAGAAAATCTTGGTCAACTGAAGTCGTATATAATCTTCAACTAATCGATTAGTCGTGGGAAAAAAATAATAAATCTGCGCCTTAGTTTTCCGTCTGCATTGGTGTGTCTGTGTCACTCTGCAGTTACACCTCCAAAATGCTAGTCAGCGGTGGAGGACTCTGTTAAGTGCTGTAACATTTAGTTGATTCAAAACACACAATAAATATGGCTTAATAGAGACAATTTCAAACACAAGTACGCAAATTGGCTTCACTATAAATCGCAGCATTGACAGACAAACACTTGTCTTTATCTGGACACATTTCCCCCACCAATACGACATGTTAATGTTATTAGCACAAGTCTATTGGCATTTTACATTGTATAAATTAGCCTAGCAACGAGCGGAGATTTCCTCTGTTCATATGAAGCCGGGATAAATCCCGAAGTATAAATCCCTAAAGGATAAATCACACACAAGACTTAAAATGCTATTTTAGTGGAGGCTTTACTGTCTTCACAATTTTTTGTTTCTTATCTGTGAAATACAAATAAATACAAGCTTTGTTTCCACTGAGGGAAATGGTGTCAGTATACAGAAACAGACAGGTCTGCGTCACCACGACGATGAGCGTTAGGGTGGCTGAGTTCAATGTTGTATAAACAAAATGTGAAAATGGTTGGTGTTTTGAAAACACCCCCATTTTCACAGGTAACTTAGTCTGTCCCTCCCCCCACAGGAAATAATGGATTAATCCTGGAAAGCTATTGATGTAGTACTTTTTCCCTTATGAAAGTAACACGGCAATTATTCGACCAATGAGAATTTGATCAGATGAGAGCATATTGACCAAATAATCAACCAGGAGACCAGGAGACTACAGCCCTAGAAATGATTATACATGCTTTTATCTCTTCACGTCTTGATTATTGCAACAGTCTTTATTCCTGTCTTAATCAAAAAACCTTGCAACGACTTCAGACTGTTCAGAACTCAGCCACAAGGCTAAAACCACTAAAACCAAGAAGCATGACCACATCACACCAGTTTTTGGCCCAATCCCAATTCCTATTTTAACCCTCAATCTCATTAGCCCTCAAAAAGTGTTAAGGGCTATCTTGTGACTTTAAAATGGGACACCCCTCAAAGGCAAATATGTCTTAAGACTGTCGGGGGCAGCAGTATGCCAAAACTCCGTCCAGTCTGTCAATTCAAAGAAGAAGAAATATATGTCATCAGTAGTCGTCGATAAAAAGACGTGACGAGTTGGTTTTTTTTCAACACTTTATTTCAATTCTTGTACAAAACAAGCAGTGACAGATATGAACAGAACAAATATGCCAGGGTTAAGAGAAAAGAAAAAGAAAAGTCTTTATAGCTTTGGAGTTTGGGGAGTGCTGAATGGTATCTAAGTATTGCTGCATTTCATTAATAAAGATTTTGAACAAGAGTTTTCTGTTACAAAATTTACTCTTATGAATATGGAATTTCGCTAAGATAATAAATAGATTAATGATATAGAATTGTTTTTGTTTTGAAATGCTGACATCATAAAATCCAAACACCACATCTTTGTACAGTCGTGAAAATAGAGCATAAATGTTGCAACGAATATACTCGACAAAATCTTTCCAAAAAGTGACAGTATAGGGGCAGCAAAACAAATGTACAGTTACCAAACAATAATCTTCGACAATGCCGTCTGCAGCTGTGCTGATTTCATATTGAAACAGAATGCTTGATCACTAGGGGAACAGTTGCCGTTGTGACTGAGAATTATGTTATGAATATGAACAGTTCACAAGTTACAAATTACTCACTCCCATAGTTTTTTTGGATCCTGCTTGCTTTTTGTAAACTTGTCTTCATTGGTGGCCCTGGAATGAATCAGGGCTTGTGTTTTGTCTGGTGGCCCTGAAATGGAACAGAGATAACAACATTACTTTCTTTTATTTTTTAGTTATTAGTTAAGTTTCATGTAGTATTGCAAGTATTATCACAATGAATACTGTAGTCAACATCCAGCAGCACTGGTGAGGCTGTTTACACAGTCACACAAGTGTTATCTGGTGACTTTCATCCACGTTAACGTTTCACTCTTTGGGTTATAAGTTGATATTCAACCAAATAACCTGTACCACAACAACCAGCGTAACTTATTCAGCGGAAAGTCACCAGATAATACGATCACTAACGTTAACCTGCAGCTGTAACGTTACCAGCTGCAGACTCTACGGCTACAGGAGATGACACCGTCCGGACATCTTACAAAAACGTCGATGCAAACATTTCACGTATATTAAAACAACTTAACAACTACATTTTCACTGAGAAAAATGACTTTTTGTGACTGAATGACAGCATACTCGGTTATCAGAGAACCGGGGTTACGTGTGGCGGGGCAGGCAAGCCGTCGCCCGCAACCACAAATATGTGTGTTACGCTACAAAGAGGTCTATAGTCCATAAAATGACGTTAAACAAAGATAATGCAATGGTTATCATAATTTTAAAACAACTATTAACGAGAAAAATACTCACATTGATAACTTGCTTCCTTACGCTTGTCGCCGCCATCTTACTGAATCGTCTGTACTCGGCTGGGTTCGGCTGAGCTCGGCGGATGATACGCAAAGGATTCTGGGATAGCACAAGGGCTTGCCAAGGGTGGTCCTGGAAAATCACAAAAGTGAGGGCCATACAGCCCTTATTCTTGACCCTCAACTCAACACTCTGAGAATCGGGACAGCACTAGCACTTCGCGGGAGCGCGGATTTTTGAGACTGAGGGTTAACATTGAGGGTTAAGATAGGAATTGGGATTGGGCCATTGTCACACCTCAGCGAGAGTCCTGACCATGGACTCAGCTTTCAAAAGGAAATGGAACTACAGTTCCAGGAAGGCAATCCCAGAAGCATGTGGTAAGGTCTAAAGAATATGACAGATTGCATCCCACACCTCCTCCTTGTCAAGTGCTCCTTAGCAGGTGAGCTTAACTATTTCTATGCTCGTTTTGCTGTGGCCGTGCTGCGGCCGTGTTGCCTGCTCTCTCTGGTTTTACGCCAGGCTCGGCTCCTTTCAAAGACTCCTTGCGAAGCACTCCTCCGGGGTTTTTTCGGACCTAATTGTATTGCGGAGTTTTGCACAGCAGCGACCGGATCTTTGCTCTCAAACCACAAAAAAATGTGATGGCACAACAGT
>NC_065519.1:36532255-36536982 GCF_006386435.1 Epinephelus moara
GTTTTCAAAACACACTTGTGTCACGCACTCCAAAAGAAACTTGCTGAAACTTTAAACAATAATTTATTGTACAAAACGGGGGAAACAAACATTGACAAAAACAGTTCCATAATTCATATTAAATTCAAAAGATAACGAAAAAACAGCTACAAGTTAGAGGGAATAGTGATAAAGTGGTAAAACTTCATCCACAGCCTCAGACAGATGCGCTCAAGCCTGCTGTGCACAAGCTCCTTTGGTAGGCGATACTATATTTTCACATTTTTAACAATGCAATTTAAAAGTTTTGATTTTTATTGATAACCTACATTTACCAACAACAAAAAGACTACATTTAGCACCAAATAATATGTAAAAAAAATAATAATAATAATAAAAAAAAAAAGTCGAATACCAAATATTCATAACGAATACCTACCCATAGAAACGAATATTCGAATATCCGAATATTTGGGTACAGCCCTAGTGTTCACAACAATATTCAAACAGTTACTGGCTCAGTCTGTCATACCCACATGCAGAGTGCGTATTATACAATGAAAATTGGGGGTCAACATTTTCTCCAGGGTGTAAAGGGAACCTAGTACAGCGCAGGCGCGTGCTTCAGTTAGCAGAAGTCTTACAATCCTTACAGTATCTTGCTTGTTTAACAAAATGTCACCAACAAAGTATTCTAGATCTAAACTGCCAGCAAGTCAGACCCGTCTAATAGTAAAAATAAAGCAACATTCCACATTGTAGAACCTGTACTTGTCCCAATATTGAAATGAATGGATAAGACAGGACTCACTCTATAGGTTCAGAAGCCTGGGCTAGAGTGACTCTCATCTTTTCCATTAATTCAGAAGTGAGAAACATATGGATCCTGTAGAATACGGATTTATTTTTCTATTAGACTATTTTCAAGGTAAGAAAACAGCTCACAAAGTTTGATTTTGGGGTGGTCTATGCCTAATTTTATTTTTATTTTTCTATTTTAACTTTTTAACTCTTTCTTCTATATTAATATTTTTATATTGCCTTTGTGTTGCTTCTACATTTTTACCAAATTGATACTGTATGTTGATATTTGTATGTAAAGCACTATGAGTCACCTTTTTCAGTGACGTTTTTAAAATACACTATATAAATAAAGTTGCCTTGCCAAATCAGTCTTACCTTAAAAAAGGGCCCACAGAGGTTTGGGTTGCCACTCCTGAGCTTTCCTCCCTGTCACTTCTTCCACCACTGTCTATAACTTACTGATGTCAAAATGTAGCGTTATCTTTGCAACTAGCTAACGTTAATCCATTGTCCCACTGCTTGACTGAACACCAGTGTAAGCTAACATTCACATAATATATGACATCTTACACTGAAATGCCAAGCCATAGACACACTTTAGCATTCATCTGTAGTCAAGACACCTGACACAATATAATTCTGAAACTCTGAAAGTGAGAAAGTTAAGTGTATTAAATTAACTAGATTAACGTAGATCATCGTACAGCGCCGGTGTGTTTTGGCCTTTATCCTTTCTACCCCTTTTTCCTGTCACTCTTTGTCCATACCATCAATAAAGGCCAAAAGTATTATCTTAAAAAAATACATATGGCTGCTCAAAGGCTGGGATGGTTTGGTCTAAGAACTAAGAACACCCAGGGAACCTACCACAAGTATTTCCATGTCACAGACTGGGAACTGTTCTGGGAGTACTGCAGAGACAGAATTGACAACCCAGTCTCACTCCTTAGTCATTAAAAACTGACACTTGGTCAGTGACTTCTGGGTTTAGACACTTACTTTTATGTTGGCATAATATGCGGCCGGTTGCTGCTATTGTTAATGGCACCCATCAGCATCAGGGGGAAATGTGGCGGTACCATTGACTTTCACCCACAAGGCCGGTGTTTGCTCACAGGACGCAAACACCCGTTAGATGACATTTTTTAACTCTTCCCTAATCCCCTAACCCAAAACCCAACCACATGCTTTTGTTGCCTAAACCCTACCACATGCATGTCTTGGCAAACTATAACCACATGCCTTTTTAGTTGAAGGAATGGGTTGTATCACAGTGTTGTACCGACATAGTGCATTTATTTTGAACGAGACTGTATGCAAACTGTACATTTCCTCTGAAAACGGAATACACTGCATATAACAGGCAGACTTTGATACGGCACCCCAGAATGTCAACAACCAACGCACCTAGGGTACCTTGTATGTCATATCTCCAGGTAGAAAATCCATGACCAAACGTCAATGTGTGACAAGGTCAGAGTGAGAATGTGTTGAAATTGAGAGTCTCCCCTACTGCATAACAGATGACATCTGTAAGAAAGCCTGCCTAACTTAGTTAACACATGGTGCCACTATGACTGCTGCTGTCCAGGTCTGGACATTCCTTTAAGTTTTTATCCACTGTTTGGCTGTCAGTGAACATAATTTAAGTTGTGTTTCTATAGTACTTCAATTCAGCAATATAAGTCATTGATCACTAAGGATCCTCTCTTCTGTCCTGACTTTTTGACTGGAATCCAGTGGCAGCTGGCCAGTAGAGGGTGCAATGGCACCGCCCCATCATTTCCTACATCCCAGACCTTCATTGAATTAAGCTGACTTAAAGTGCATTGAAATATATATGTTCTTTTGATGGGTAAGGTATATATAAGTGAAATGTAAAATGTGCCATAAAATATACATTAAAAAATGTCTAAAGTTAATGATAGGTCACATATTTCCAGCTGGGGCATGAGAATCTTTGCCTATTTGCTCACGTTTTAAGTTGTATGTGTGCAGTTCACTCCTCTTCAATACAAGAGATAGAAGCTTGTGGGGGTGCAGGGCTCCTGCACTGGCTCAGAGCCTCAATGCTTTTTATGTTCGATTTGATGTTCATGATTTTAGAAGTAAACATTCTGAGATCGGAAACAGACTTCTGTTGGGCCCTCTTTTAAATCCTTTTTTGGATGAACAGAGTGTCATCAAGTGTTTTAAAAGGTGTAAACCTAGGAATAGTCCTGGTACGAACAACATTGGTGGTCACCTTCTAAGGACCTGTGCAGAGCAGCTAGGCCCCATTTTTAATTACATATTCAATTTATCTCTTATCCAGCAGAGGGTGCCCTCTCTCTGGAAGCAGTCCACTGTTGTGCCTGTTGCCAAGAGCAGCAATCCAAAATTGCTTCATGACTTTAGAGCCGTTGCTCTAACCTCCTTGATTATGAAGCAGTTTGAAAAACTAGTTAAGACAGAGCTTGTGGTCAAAACTGAGAGCCTGTTAGACCCTCTCCAATTTTCGTATAGGGCTGGAAGGGGCATTCAAGATGCAACATCACTTTATTCAACCTTCTACATAAGCATCTAGAAGGTAATAAAAACCACGCCAGGCTGCTTTTCATTGATTTTTCATCAGCGTTTAACACCATCCAGCCGCACGTCCTGGTAGAAAAGCTATTGATTACTTTTGATTTGGATCCATGTTTGGTGGGTTGGATTCTTGATTTTCTAACAAACAGATTTCAATGAGTTAGAGCAGCCTCCTGCTGCTGCTGCTGTTATCATTAGTCATACTTCTACTGTTATTATACACATATGATTATTGTCACACATGTATACTATCAGATATTAATATATTATTATTAATTATAATATTATTACTTTCATTAATGTTGTTGTAAGCTACTGCCATTACCGTCTATCCTGCATCTCTCTCTGTCTCTGTCTCTCTCTGTCTCATTGTGTCATACGGTTTACTGTTAATTTATTATGCTGATCTGTTCTGTACGACATCTATTGCTCGTCTGTCCGTCCTGGAAGAGGGATCCCTCCTGCTCTTCCTGAGGTTTCTACCGTTTTTTTTCCCCGTTAAAGGGGGTTTTTTTGGGGAGTTTTTCCTTATCCGCTGTGAGGGTCCAAAGGACAGAGTGATGTCGTATGCTGTAAAGCCCTGTGAGGCAAATTGTGATTTGTGATATTGGGCTTTATAAATAAAATTGAATTGCATTTAATTAATGGGATACTGTCCAGCATTCTGTCATCCTCTACTGGCTCGCCTTTTTTGATTATTTGTTGGTATGGTAATCTTTTTATCAAGAATAAGAATTCCCTCTGGAAAATTGTGAAAGTGGCCTCTAAGGTAGACTCACAAGTCAGTCTTTAGATGCTTTGCTTAACTAAAGACTGATGACTTTCTCCCTGATTTTGTGTTTAGATGGGCGGATACAATTTCAGAGTTTAAAAAAACGTTGCAGAACCAATAGTAAATCTGCAGGGCGGTCCTTCGGTGGCTCGCTGAACTCTTGTGCTTGTAAACATAGTCCCACTAGAAACACGTGTAGCGGTACAAAATGGCTCAGCCGTGCTCGCAGAAAACGCCGTCAAAGTTCAGCGGATGTTTGTCGCGTTTGCGGCGACACATTCTCGCCAACTAAAAGAAACAAACATAATCTTTTACAAGGCCATGACTCATCCATCCGGCCGGACTATAGAGGGAATCGCCTTGTTGTTTACAAATACTTCCGGGTAGAAAACCAGCAGAGCTTTTAGCTATATATATATATATAACCTATATATCACATTTTTCACATCACTGTATCACCGTTTGGACTAATCTGATGTTTATAAAGTCTATAAACACAATGATTGAACAAACATTACTATTTCTGTGTGCACGTTTAGCTGGGCTAACCGTTAGCTGTTAGCCCTGTTAGCCGTTAGCAGTGTCTGTAATAGGTAATAACTCA
>NC_065519.1:36537218-36556953 GCF_006386435.1 Epinephelus moara
CATTGCGGATGAGAAAAGGAGGAGCGCACATTTCCGAGAAGGCGTGTCCTTTTCAAAAATGCAAGAGGCATTGCTTTGTTGCCGGCCGTTTTCGCCGGTGTGTTAAACACACTTTAGAAAGGAGTGTCCCCAGACTATCAGAAGGCGGAGATCTCTGATTGTCTGGTGACGAGACTACCTCTAAGGTAGCCGGCATCCAATTGGATAGCCTAGATCACATCTTTAACAGACAGGTGCTCTTGAAAGCTCTGTCTATTTGCACGGATGATGTTCACCCACTCATTTCTGAGTATAGGCTCCTTCCATCCGGCCTTCACCTGTGTGTCCCACTGGCCACTAAAAACAGGTACAAATACTCTTTTGTTCCTATCTTTATCCGAGCATTGAATGCTGCTGAGGGAAGGAAGTAATGTCGTTCATAGCTGCATACGTAGCTGTGACTGCCGCCGTTGTCAAATTATTCATTGTTGTTTGTTGTTGTTATCATTGTTTATGCTATGTATTGACTGGTGCTTTTTCTTGATCGCTCCTTTGAGAGATTGCACTTTTCCAGACACTGTGTGTCTTATTGTCACTCTGTGCACTTTACTGGTCACTGTGCCCAGAACTCGTATGGTATTTATTATTTTTTTGCTTTTAGTTTAGATTTAGTATCCTACTATCCTGCTATTAAATGGAGAAACCTCTGTCCCTCCCTCCCTCCCTCCCTCCGTCCGTCATCATCCGTTTTTCTCTTGACTGCTTTGACCTACTTCTCTGAACTTGCACATAGGCTTTCATGTTGGTCATGTGCAGACAGCCACGATGCCGTTTTTGCATTTTTCCCACATTGCTACTGTTTATGTTCACGTTTTTGTCCACTACCCATTCATACTGTGAGCACCATCAGCAGCGCGAGCTGCGCATGCGCGGGTAATGTGCAGACAGCCACGATACCGTTTTTGTATTTTTCCCACATTTCTACTGTTCATATTCGCGTTTTTGTCTACTACATATCCATACTGTCAGCACCATTAGCAGCGCGAGCTGGGACCATAGTTTGGCTGGGAAGCCTTTATCTCCAACACTTGTGGATCGAAACCTGTATGTGTGTACCTGTGTGCCCGCGCACGGCCCCGCGCATGCGCGTACCTCCGTGCCGTCAGCCAAAAATTTGCTCATGTATTTTGCCATAAAGCATGTTTCTAAATACAGTGTGCATTGTTTGTCTTACATTAATAATTACACAGTGCATTTACAGTGCTCTGATTTTGCATCTCCTCTAATATACTGTTTTTGATTTCTTATTCCTCTATACATAACACATCCCTGGGTATGGACTAGTAATTATTAATTGGAGTCAGCTGGCAGTCTTGTTGACTTGGTGTGTGCTAGCATACTGCTCGGTAACTGCTGTCTGTGTGCATGTTATGTACTGTCTTACCATGTTTTTATGTTTTTGTGCCTCTATGCCTAATTTGCCTACCTAATGATAAAACTGAACTGAAGTGATTTCAAAATCTGTTATTAGTCACTTGGACACAAAACATGCGAAAATGGGGTACCCTTTAATTGCTTCAATCAAACAAAAGGACTGGACAACATCTGCAACCTCAAGGGTCAGTAAGATTCATTTTGTCTCCAGCAAGTTTTACAATTTGTTGGATAATGATAATGACCACCACATTTAGTTCACTGCTTTTCACCTCATGAGGAGAATTTGCTATCAATTCGAGGAAGATACTGTGCAGATTTGAAGTGTCAGCAGTTTAATGCAAATGCCAGAGTAGCACAACACCTTCAAGAGGGAACCATCCATTATGAAGTTCTGGTGAAACAGCTGAACAGACGTTGTAATTTAATTTAAACCGAGAAATCAGCAAAGTTAGTTACCTTAACGCAAGTAGGGGACAGCAATGGGCCACATCAGATAGATATAATCCTTCTCCCCAAGGTAGGCCAGTAGATGGCACAGCTGCTTTCACCCCATCTCATATCCAGCCAATGTGCTCTCTAGCCCCTGGATTTGTCCCTGCAATTGATTGCAAGTACGAAGTCCATCCATCATCATCCCAACTTCTGAGCATAATGCATCTCCGTGCATCTGCTCAAGAAAACATGGATGCCCACAGGAAAATGATGTTCGGCAAGTTTACGAGTTTATGACAAGCAATAACAGAGGACCTACACCAATACCCAACAGTGCCAGAAGAGAAATGGTGTATAAAGCAAGTCAACTGTCCTGCTTATCTTTGCTCATTGAATAACTAAAACATTGCGTAAATCTGTGTCGAGCATGATTAGCATAGTGTTAACCACTAAAGTCAACAGCATAATGTTGTAGAACTTGTGTGTTAAAAAGGAGGTGGCTGTAATTAAGTAGCTGTAACTGTATAATAATCACAAACCAACAATAAAGTAACTTGAATTCTTTGTTACGAGGGTGAGCAGTACTTAATAAACCACAATTACAGAGGCTGCAACAAGAAACATTTATTGTACAAAGATATGCGTATAGGCTAAAACTGATGGTAGAAAATGTCTCTTTAAAATGGTCTTAAAAAGGTCTTAAAAAGGGCAAGATAAAACAGTCTTAAAATTAATCAGTCCAAGAGGGCTCACTGTCGTGCTCCAAGTCCTTGCTTTAGCGCCCTCTATCCAGTCGACATCGGTCAGGCCCACACCACCAAGGGTCCCTCTTCTCTACTCCTGGAACCAAGAAAAATAGCCAGCAGTCTGCACTTCATAGACAGGGTTATATCAATTGCGAGCAGCTTCACCAACAGACAGTGAACTGGTTGTAAGGAACTCACAGCTTTGGGCAGAAACTCCTGCTTCTGCCAGTTGTGTTCAAAGGCCTCCAGTACACTGCTGGTTTCAGTCATCTGGCCTCCTCTGCTTGCAAGGTGTGTGGGTCCTGTCAACAATAATGAGTCCACCCTGCTGCTCTGTCTATATAGGTGGAGGGGAAACCCTCCCCTGAGTCACCATTGGCCAGTGTGGCCAGCCTGCAGCAGTTGATTGGCTGATGCAGCTGTCAGTCCATGTCTGCAATCACTGCCTCCATTGTGTTCAGCTGTGTCCAATTAACTCAAGCATGCATGCAAATATATTCAAACCAAGAAAATGCTGCACTCAAAACAATAACAATAACTAAAGACAGCAACTAAACAGAAACATGCAAATAAAATGCTGAACATACCTGTTGATAAACAAAATACTCAAAACACAGCAAACAATGGTTTCAACTGAAGACAGCAACAAAACACAGCATAGTACTCTGTACTCAGCATGACGTGTGCATTTGTTTTGCTATTGAGTGGCAGGTGACACCTTGTATGGTAGCTTCAGCCACTAGTGTGTGAATGTGTATGTCAATGGATGAATGTGACTTGTAATGTAAAAGCTCCTTGAGTGGTTGTGAGACTAGAAAAGCACTATACAAGTGCAGTCCATTTACCATTTACCATTTACTTTGTATTAGTCTTGTTCCCTGTTGCAGAGTTTTCCCCGATCTTAATTGGTTTTCATTATTTTAAGTCTGTTTAATCCGTGTGGCTAAGATTGAAATAACTTTTGAGCTTCTAAAAGCAATATTTTAACAAGACTTACCCAACTACCGACAAGGACGCCTGTCATCAAGGTTTCAAATCACCAAGACAGACTTCACTGAAGATTGCCAGCAGAGACAAATGTCCAGAAACACAGCCATACCAGCAATGCCCTCTCAGGACTGCGAACTACTTCAAAAAGCAAATAGAGAGATCACTAACCTGAAAGAATATATTCGACATCTCTCTAATGAGCTGAGGAAAAAAGACTCTTCTTATCAGTTTCATGGAGGTCGCTTCTGGGCAGTCTCGATGGATTTCCCCGCTTAGCACAGCCGTCTGGGACACCGCTCTGTGGGACCTCTCCACTAGTCAACTGCTCTCCTCCTGCTTAACACCCAACCACCAGTCATCCTGAGCCGAAGTGGTGGTCTGTGGCCGCAAGGAATACTTGGACGGGGCTACCTCTCAGCCTCGCCTATCCCTCTCTAATCACTATCTGACCCTGTCTGATGACAACCCAGTCCACCCTGCTGATGGTCCGGCTCAGCCAGCTGATGTTCCAGATCCAGCATCTCAACAGCCATCATCTAGGGGAAAGACCTCCTCTACCCGTCTTAAGATCCCGAAAGACGCCACGAGGAGACACTCTGAAAGTCCTCCATGTCTGAATCCTGCAGGGACATCCCACCACAACAAGTCTGCTGCCGCTGCCTTGCCACACCTCCTTTCCACCTCCTG
The DNA here is from genome assembly GCF_006386435.1 of Epinephelus moara. Classification (NCBI taxonomy): domain Eukaryota; kingdom Metazoa; phylum Chordata; class Actinopteri; order Perciformes; family Serranidae; genus Epinephelus; species Epinephelus moara. Next base: position 36,541,490 of record NC_065519.1, read on the forward strand.
CCCCTCCTTGAATGATTTGGATTGCTTCAGACCAATATCACTGCAGGAACCTAAGAAAAGTGTGTCACTTATGAATCCCTCCTCGAGTCCCCTTGCTATAATCCCAACAAAACTGTTTAAAGACACAATAGCACAGTCCTCTGGAGTTGTACCTGATCTTTTCAAAACTGCCTGTGTTGAACCGCTGCTGAAGGGCCCTGGTTAAGATCCCACAGACTTGGAAAACCTCTATCCCCAAACTCAACTTTGTATCTAAAATCCTAGAAAAGGTAGTGCTGAATCAACTATTACTTACACTTAACAACAACAATGTATTTGAAAAATTTCAGTCTGGTTTTCACAAGCTGCATACACAGAAACTGCCCTCCTTAGAGTCACAAATGACTTATTGATGGCTGCAGACTCCAGTGCATCTTCTGTGTTAATGTTGCTTGACCTCAGTGCAGCTTTCGACACTGCTGAGCATTCCATTCTCATTGACAGACTGAAACAGTGGGCAGGTATTACAGGAAGCGCGCCGGACTGGTTTTCTCCATATATAATCAACAGGAAACTTTTTGTCACTGTTCGGGAATATTCCTCAAGAACTGATCAGTTAAAACATGGTATACCACAAGGATCTGTTTTGGGACCTGTTCTGTTCACCCTTTACATACTGCCCCTGGGCCAGATAATATATCATCACAACATCTCACATGTTTTCATCTCGCAAGAATCAGAATCAGAATCAGAAATATTTTATTTCCCCTCGGGGATCAATAAAGTATTTCTGATTCTGATTCTGATTCTGATGACACACAGCTCTATCTGTCTTTTAAACCCCCTGATACCAGTGAATTAGCATCTCTTCATAATTGCCTATGTGATATAAAAAACTGGATGTCCCAAAACTTCTCAAAGTTCAACTCTGAAAAGACAGAAGTTCTCATCATTAGCCCTGTACACGTCTCAAAACAATTCAGCCTCTCATCAGCCCCATCACTCCGAACGTAAAATCAGGTGTAAAAAAAACCTAGGTGTTATTCTGAACAGTAATTTGACCCTGGAGCAACATGTAAAGAACATAGTCCGGTCATGTCCGACTGAGTATCAGATCAGCTGACTCTGTTCACGTCTTTAAATCTCATCTGAAAACTTACCTTTACAGATTGGCCTTTCCTGACACTTGATAGACTTATTGTGTGTATGGGAATGTATGTATTTGCAGCCATGTGTATATGTATGCATGCTTACAGGTATATATGTGCTTAAGTGTATATATTGGTGAAGGCATATGTATACGCTTATGTTTTATTAGTATCGCTTTTGTTTTGTATATTCCTCTTCTTGGAAAGCACTTTGTGCTTTCAGCTCGAAAAGTGCTCTACAGATAAAGTTATTATTATTACTATAGTCACGGATAAACCTATGGTAAAAGTTGACAAATCCCAGAAACCTTTTAAGTTGCATATGTGATGTAGGAGTGGGCCATTCAGCCACTGCCTGAACCTTGGCAGGGTCAGCTTTTATCTGCCCCTTCTCCACAACGAAGCCCAGGAAACTGACTGAGGAAACATGAAACTCACATTTCTCTGCTTTAACATAGAGCCTGTTCTCTAACAGTCTTTGTAGCACTAATCTCACATGTTAAACGTGTTCCTGGAGTGAGCAAGAGAAGATCAAAATGTCACTTAAATAGACAAACACAAACCAGTTGAGCATGTCATGTAGGACATCATTAATTAGGGCCTGAAAAACAACGGGAGCGTTAGTTAAACTAAAAGACATCACAAGATACTGAAAATGACCTAAACAGGTGTTAAAGGCGGTCTTTCATTTATCCCCCTAATTAATCCTGACCAAGTGGTAGACGTTGCGGAGGTCCAACACAGTGAAGATGGTGGCTTGGTGGAGGCGACTGAAAGTAAATGAGTGGAAGGGAATACTTGTTCTTTATTGTGTTTAACATTCAAGCCCCTGTAGTCTATACAGGAGCGAAGTGTCTTGTCCTTTTTCTCCAAAGAAGAATCCCGCCCCTACCAGTGAGGAGAAGGGACAGATGAGACCAGCTACCAGAGTGTCTGTGATATATTTTTCCATGGACTCCTTTTCGTGTTTGGAGAGGTTGTACAGTTTGCTGAAGGGTAAAGGAGCGCCATGGAGTAACTCAATGCTATGATCTACTATGGGGTGGTAGGGATTGGGCTCGGTCCTTATTAAATGCTTCCTGGAGGTCATGATACTCAGTGGGAACAGAGGTGAGATCAACAGGCTTGGGCAGAATAGAGGAGGAGGTTACTGGGGTAGGAATGATGGAGTGCAAACAGTGGGAGTGGCAAAACAAGCTCCAATTAGTAATGAATGAGGTGGACCAGTCTGTGAGGATTGTGGAGTTTACCCGGGGAAGACCTAAAACTGAGGGTGAAGTGGGTGAAGGAATAATATAGAGGAAAATAGTCTCATGATGATTACCAGAAACTAGTAGTGAAACTGGGATAGTATGGTGTGTGATCAGAGCGACTAGTTCATCATCGTGCGGGGAGGAACCTATGGGCAGGTTGGGCTGTGAAACAAACTCAGAGTAAATAAAGTTGTCGTCAGCACCAGAATCAACCAGAACTTGGAGAGGAAAAGAGACTTGTGACCAGGAGACAGTACGTTTGAACATTTGAACCCGCTCTCAGCGGCCAGAATGCGAAAATCTATGTATTATGACAAAACGGAACCTGAACCTTGAGGTAAGGAGAGAACCCAGCTACTGGCCTCCTTGCCCTGAAGGAGATGGTCAAACACTTTGAGCATTTCTGAAGTGAACAACTGGTAGGTATGACAAATGGGTGAGTTTCTGTTAGAAATGGCTACAGGCCAGGCTGATGCTTTCTCAGATAAACTCATGATAAAGGCTATTTTAGATCTATCTGAGGAATATGTTAATGGCTCCTGGTCAAACACAAGAAAACATTGATGCAGAAACTCTCTACATGACCCTGATGTACCTGAATACATGACCAGAGTGGGAATGAAGGGTTCACAGGAATGACTGGGCTGGATGGCAGGAAGAGCCAGAAGAGGAGCTGGAGGAGCCGGAACACAGAGGGAATTTTGAGCATTTCCGAAGTGAACAACTGGTAGGTATGACAAATGGGTGAGTTTCTGTTAGAAATGGCTACAGGCCAGGCTGATGCTTTCTCAGATAAACTCATGATAAAGGCTATTTTAGATCTATCTGAGGAATAAGTTAATGGCTCCTGGTCAAACACAAGAAAACACTGATGCAGAAACTCTCTACATGACCCTGATGTACCTGAATACGTGACCGGAGTGGTAATGAAGGGTTCACGGGAATGACTGGGCTGGATGGCAGGAGGAGCTGGAGATAGAAGAGGAGCCAGAGGAGCTGGCAGCGTAGTGGAGTGAAGATCGGGAAGATCACGAAACAGAAACAGACAGGGAAGGGGGAAGGGAGAACAACACACAAAATTCATCCAAAAACCAAAGCCAAAACAGAGTCATCACACATAGAAATATAAAACATGTAAAACTGACATCACTTAAATGTGTTTTTTCAGAGCTGTCTTGTTTCCTCTTCCATCATTGACATTCATGTCATATAACACTGGTAATTTGGCTTTTCTTTTATACACTTACCTCCTGTAGTTGTTCTTATATTGTTTATTTTGGTAAAATATCATATGTGGAGGTAAATATATTGAATACACTGAGATAAAACAGAAATATTATCTCAAAAAGCACAGGCTGACCTCATGGAACTTTTCATCTATTTTCAGTACTCTTATTGTATTGTATGACATTTTTCAGAACATGAGTTATTACAGAAAATGTTTGGTTCATGTTCAAGATGTAATTCTTTGGCCCTAAAAGTTAAAAAAAAAGTAGTGTTAAAAAGATAAAAGTACACAAACTGTCAGTGTCTGCTTGAGCATTCATTCTTAAAAAAGAAAACATTACCACAAATAATATTACCAGAGTTTTTCCTTTTAGACATTCACATGCACTCACACGATTTGGGGTTTGGTATCTTGCCCAAGAATACATCAAGACGTGGACTAGAGGAGCAGGGGATCAAACCACTGATTTTCCGACTTGCTCTACAATTTACAATTTCTTTTTGAAACATGACTCCTTTGTCAGTATCTGTTTTACCTCATAAGATAAAGTTTTCAGTCTGTTCATCTGACTTTAATCATTGTTATTGCAGCAAAATGTGATGCAAAGCAGACAGACTGACAAACACCGTCATGAAACTTGTCAGAATTTTGCATACAAACTGAACTGTTGCCAAATGTAACACCCTCTGTGAGGACAAATTAGGCACGTAATCCACACTTCATATGCAGGTATCCCACTAATGGCAACACCCATGTTAGAAGTTTGTCTGTTACAACAACAAGGTTTTTGTCGGCAATTCTCCATTCTTGTTCTGCATTTTGCAGGAGGTCTGCAATGTTTTCTCCCGTGTGACTTTTGTGAAGTGCTCTAATCTGGAGAACGCAAGACAGCAGTCGCCAGTCTTCTGCGTGATAATGTTTCATTAAAGTCACATATGAATCCACTGACCTTGAAGTCCAAGTGTCACAAGTTAAAGCCACCCTTCCTGCTGTACTCAAAGATTCCTCAGCTTTATGTTTAACTTCTCTGTAGAGCTTGGGTATAGCTGGGTTGGTGAAAAAACATCGGGATGGAGTCACATACCGGGGTTACAGTGTTTTTAGCATGTAACAAAAGTCTTCATTTTCAACAACGCTGTATGGACACAGATCTTGGCACATGAAGTAGGTGATGGACTATGCTATTTTCTTAGCTCTCTCAGAGTTGGATGGTAGTTTTATCGAGCTAAGTGTGTCCAGTGCTTGTTGATTTTTCAGCAAAGCGGATTTAGCATTAGCTTTTCTCTGGATGATTGAGTGTGAGGTGAGCCCTCATGTTCATAGTATTCCCCAAGTATTTTACTCTCATATGACAGTGCTTGCAAATCGCATGTGTCATATCCAAGTCCTCCTTTCCTTCTGCATTAAAAAATCCAAAATAAGTCCAGACGTTTGATTTAAAAGCCAATGGCACATTTCTGATTTCTTTCTCAGGTGCCTCCATCTTTGTTTTGATGAACTTCCTGCCAAATGCCACTGACTGAGACCTCTGCTGACCTCACCAGGAAAAAAACATCAGCAATATCTAGTAGACCGAATAAGCAATCGATTTTATTATTCTACTACCAAAAGCTGCATTGAAATGTATATTTGGAAAAATTAGTAATGTATATGATAAAAGACTGATACTTGGCATCCATGCATTGATACAATATCGCCACACAAGATGTCACAATACTATGCTGTATCAATTTTTTCCGCCAGCCCTACATAATACATGTGAGTTTTCTCTGAGTCATTAAGTATTGAATGTGTTTTGCAACCTTCATCACATGGTCAGCTCTGGGCACGTTACACACACATAGGAATAACTGAGAAGAGCCAATACATGTGCTGCTGGCTGTCATTTGCTTAGGTGGTCCTCTAACTTATTTGTATGAGGTTCTGGGGCTTCCACTGTGCATAATGATCATCCCTGCCTGATCTTCTAACATAATTTTACTGTGTAAATGTGTGTGTATGTGCGCTTCCTGGGATGCTCCCTCACAGCAGCAGGTGTTGTTAGGTGAGTGTCCATTCAGACAGGGGTCAGAGCTGGAGAGGAAGTATTTAAATCCTTCACTATAAAAGTACAAATACCACACTGTAAAAATACAAAAGTCCTGCACTGAAATTGATACTTAAATAAAAGTTTTTAAGTCTAATCAGAAAAATGTACTTAAAGTATTAAAAGTACTGTGCTGAGAAAAATGTCTCTGTGACTGTTTTAGTCAAGTATTAGCCTATTTAAGACCTCAAAAGATCATTATGACTCATACATTAACGTAAAAGCAGGATTTACTTTTGGAATTGGTTGAGGTGGAGCTCATTTTTAACTATTAACTAATTATTATTTTCATTATGGATGAATCTGCTGATTATTTTCTCTATTAGTTGACTGATTATTTGGTTTGTAATAATACTGACAATAGTGAGAGACTGTGTCACATTTAACCAGAGCCCAAAGTGACTACTATTTGTTTTGTCCAAACTTAAACATTATTAAAAATACACTGGTATTATTAAAAAAATAAAAACCAGGTAAAAATCCTCACATTTGTGAAGCTGGAACCATGAAATATTTTGTATGAAAAACATAAATTAGATGATTATCCAAATAGTTGCCAATTAAATTTCTGTCAGTTCATTTACTGACTAATAATTCCAGCTGTACTTGAACATTTTCATGTGTTTTATGTGTAAAATTTTAGTTTGTAAAGTAACAAGTAACTAAAACTGTCAGATAAATGTAGTGGAGTAGAGGTAGACGGTGGCATGAGAAGAAAATATTTCTACTTACAGTGCCTGAGTAAATGTAAAGTTAGATTTAATCGCTGGGTGCAGCTTATGTTATTTTATCTTTTTAAGTTTGTTTGTGTAATTCTGGATGTGATGAACTCTCATCCATGGCTTCATCATATCCAGAATTGACTACTGTAACAGCATTCTTTATGGTACATCATCCAAACTCAATAAAATAAACCCCAATACATCCAGAACTCTGCTGCCTGTCTGCTCACCCATTCCAGATCCCGCAATCACATCACCCCTGTCCTTCAAAACCTCCACTGGCTTCCTGTCCCACAACACATCAAATTCAAAGTCCTTCTCCTCACTTACAAAGCCCTCCATAACCAGGCCCCCTCCTACCTCACTGATCTGCTCCACAGCCACACTCCTTCCTGCAGCCTCCGCTCCTCTGATGCCAACCTCCTGACTCCACCACTCAGGACCAAGCACCAAACCTGGGGTGACAGAGCCTTCTCCATAGCTGCCCCCTCCCTCTGGAACTCTCCCCCAAAACACATTTGAGATTGCACTGACCTGTCCCAGTTCAAATCACTACTCATCTTTTCCTAACAGCTTTTAATGTGTGAATGATGTTGTGTGTATTTTATTATAGTTTATTTTGTGATCGTTTTTAACCAATATAAAGCATCTTTGAGTACCTTCAAAAGCACTCTATAAATAAAATGTATTATTATTATTGTCATAATTATTGTATTGGGAAGGAATTTTGTTGTGTTACAGCCTTCATCTTTGGTCAGTAAAGGACATGGGTGATAATTATGCTTAAGGTAACAGTCAGGTCAACAGAAGACCTAAAAGAGGCCTCGAGGTCAGGCTACTTGACCTTTGTAATGTATGCACTCCATCTTTGGTCTCCTTGGCTCCAAGGTAAAGAGGAAGGCTCAACAGACGGGAGTCTCTGTTTTGATAGATGCATTTTGCAAGAGACAGTCATGGTAATTTAGAGCAAGCCAGGTGAGCATGCTTATTGTTTAAAGTCAGTAACTAACAGAAACTTCTAGGGGTGTAACGATCTATCTATCTGGATCAATATATCAATTCAATGATCAACGATCCAGTATCATTGATGCCAGGTGAAAACATTGATCTATATCGTGATCTTTAGGATACGCTTTTATTTTGAAAGTCTGCGTCACTGTCACATGCTGTACATAAACAATGCCGTTCTGAGATAAAATACAATTTAACATTACCTGCTTGAACAGGCATCTCACTCCGCTAGTTCTCACTACAGCAGAATTAGGAACCCTGTTTCAACAATGTTCGGCTGAAAAACGTGCATGTAGACTGAAATGTAACCAAGCTATTCTGTTGGTAGATGAAAAAGAGCCTGGTTTGGGTTAAAATGAAAAGATTTCTTCCAGAAAGGACTTTCTGACAGAAACCCTGAAGGTTAACTTATGCCGTGCTGTGTAATGTGTGTTAGTGGAGTCATTATAAAGTGAACTTTACTGCACTTAAGCGGTTACAATTATTTACATTATTTATGCATTGTTTTATCTTTAATGGCCAAAAGCAAAAAAGAGAGGGGTGGCAGCTTCTTCTATAATCGATTATGTTAAATGGGCAGATGATATCGTCTCATATTGATCGCAGGCACCCGAATCGCATCATACCAAAATCGTATGGCGGCAGACTTTGTAATAGTGGCAAATATCGTATTGTCCAAAGAATCGATATAATATCGTATCATGATGAAACTGGTGATTTACACCCCAGAAACTTAGAAACTAAACCATAGATTGGCACGGAATAACCTTATTTGGGAATCCATTAAAGTCTTCAGCTTTTAAGTCATAAGCTCTGACATTTCCTTCAACATGTATGACTTGACTTGTGACTTGCTTGACCTGAGCAATTACTTGACTTCTATCGCTCGAATTATAGCAGGGACTGCTTGATTCTCACCACAGTAATTTGGGACTTGCTTGAGACTTGAAGGTTAAGACTTGAGATTTGGTTGTGACTTGCACAAGTGTGACTTATTCCCACCTCTGCCAAGCTGTGCCAAAGTGTATTGCAGAGAGATCCTTAAAAAGAAGCAGAACAGATATGTGTACAAGATATCCCCTGAAGAAGCATGCCAGTCCACAAACTCATGGTTCCCCCCTCACCATATGGTGAGGCACAATGGTAAGGACAGGATTGGGATCATCACAACACATTACCTGAATAGGTTGCTTTTCCATGGGCCTCTACCACCATTGCTTGGTGTCCTCCTGAGATTGTGGGAGCATGTGGTAGCAGTAAGCGGACACATCAAAGATATGTTCCACCAGATTCCGCTATCGCTAGCCAGAAAGGCAGTCCTGAAATTTATTTTGAGGGACATGAATCAACACTCAGCGCCCAACATCTATGTGTGGCAGATGCTGCCCTTCAGGACAACCTGCAGTACCTGCTGAGCGAACAACACTATGCTCAGGACAATGGAAGACACAGTCCAGTTCTAGTGGAGACAGTAGAATGGTTGTTTTATGTTAATAACTGTCTCCACAGCACCAGCACTGAGCAGGAATCTAAAACCATTTTAGACAGAGTGCTAACACTGGCTTTCTGGATGCTTCAAGATCCACCAGTGGGCAACTAATGTTCCAACTGTTAGTAAACACCTCCCCTCTGAAGCACGTTCCAAAAGCAGCAAACTATAGACCCTTTTACTGTTAGTAAACAGTATGATGTTTTTTTGGAGGCAAAACAATTTCCTTGTTTGCAAAACAATTCTCCAAAGAAATTAGCTAGTGCTAGCTAGCAAGTTCTGTTCGTTTGTTTTAGACAATAGAGCACTGTCGAAATGTACCGTCCAGTTATCCAGAGCACCGAGTGCATTCTGCCATTCTCGAAATGGCAGAGCACACTCAGGGAACTCTGTCCGGGGAAGTGGAGCAGCAGAGTGCCGACCGGAATGAAAGTGTGATTAACTGAACCATTTGTTAATTCATATTGAAATATAGCACCTCATTTTCTTTGACCAGCAAGGCTCTCATTTTAGTGTAGAGCATCAGACTGAATTTATGAATGCACCATGTCAGGTCACTCACTCTCCAGGACCACAAGTGTTACTTGAATAAGTAAACACTGACCAATGGGACTAGATTGGCCGACCCGTACGCTCTTACTCAGTGGATGGATGATTCGACAGGACTGCCGAAGATGGGATGGCCAGCTTTGTGGCTGGTTACTATGCCAATCTCACAAAAGAGGATGTCACTTGAACGGTTTCCTCCAGTTTGTTTTGCTATCAAAGCTACCACTAGCTAATGTGCTAAAATGTTAGTGTTACAGAGAAATCCAATAGGCTATTCTTCTTAATACCTCCCCAATTTCTGATTAGGTGGACATGATAACCCCTAATACAGATAATGTTACTCATCCCTACAACAATAAATACTTTTTCCCTAACCTGATGTGTGCACTATGCATGTCAACATTTTTAAAGATCACCCCGTCCAGTCCTTTTGTCTTATCACATTTAACCATAACTGTCTTCGTTTTCATTGATGGGCGGAAGTGGATGGTATGTGAAACATTTTTTTTGAGCCATGACTCCTTCTATTCTGGCTCCCAATAACACAACAAAATGACATTTTAAGACTCCTATGTAGCCTACAGCCCTGTGGTGGCAAGCCATATTTTGCCTCCAGATTATAAAATTATGTCAGCCCTAAAAGGGTCTATTGTCTTCCAAGAGTAGAGCTGACATATAAAGGCCACCAGGCTTGAGGTGGAACTGCACCAGTGACACCATGGGATACAAACACAGGCCCCTGGAGACCTCCAAGCCCACAGGTACATTTACATTTACACCTGAGGTACATTTACAAGGTTCTTGCATCTCATGACTCAGTCAGGATTCATAGGATCTTTCGCCTCTCAAGCCAAGTCCTCATTAAGAATCTGTGGAAGAAAGATCCACAGATGGTTGAAATTAACACATGAAACCACCGACCTTGTGGGATTGAAGGTTAGGTTGGGAGCAAGAACTTCCAACCCTATAGCACCTATACCTTCTCAAAACCTCAAAACAAATGGAAACTGTCCTTCCTCACATCATCAGCAAGCACTGGAGCTGCCCAACAGTCATCTGTGGCCTCATGAGTGGCCTGGCTAATTGTGGCTAATTCCACCACAGAAAAGATATGACAATTTGGTGTGTTAAACTCCATCTTGCACCAACAGTTTTCCCTTTTAAGCTTGTAATATTTCTGCACCACCTATTTCTTTTTCATCTTCTGGCTACTTTCTTTTTACCTTTTTACATAAATTACATTTTACACAAAAACTTAAAACAGGTGGAAACTCTTCATGATGAAAATGACTGATCAGATTTCAACAAAAATGAGGTTGTCTGTGGCTGTGGAAGCCAGAATGGACCATGCCACCCCTGAGGCAACACATTCTCACCCCAACCTCATCACGTATTGAGGTTTGGTCATGGACATTCCACGTCAATAGCCCCTTTTCCACCGCAGGAACAATTATCACTTACCCAGAATTTTGAAAAACCTCCGCGCATTTCCACCAAAATTACCCGGGCAAAAAACTTTCCCTCAACCCCAAATTTACACTGGAAAAAGTACCTAGTAGGGGAGTAGGACTTTTCAGATTACCCGGAATTCTTGAGGGGCGGGGCTGATCGGTGGAACACACACATGCAGCGTTCCGCACTTCCTGGTACGGGCAGCCGCTGAAAACTTTATTTCATTTCTACAAGCACCACTTCGTTTGTGTTTTGATTAAGGATGGGTACCGAAACCCAGTACTAAATTAGCCCCAGAGCTAAATTATCAAAGACCATAGTATTGATAAGCACTAACGGTATCGGTTCTTTTGTGCCGGTGCTTAACTCCTCCACATACATTTGTCTGACCGTGTGGTCAGGACAAAGACAAAGGAAAAGAAGTGGGAACTTTGAGATGCCTGGTTGGGTGTAGCTCTGTTGAAAGCCTATTTGTTAATGAGTCTATGTGAATGTGATTTGTGTTGCAAACAGTCTGTTTTAGTGCAGAGATTTAGTTGTGTGCAAGAATCTGTTTGTAAACAGTATTAGCAAACTAAACACTTAGCTTTGGCGAAGCCAACTCATCAATGACCTGACTGCAAACAATCACAGCAATAACTCAATGACAGTATTAAATCACATACAACAAGTTAAACAGTCTTGCTTAGTTTGTAAAGCTGTGATAAAGCTATGCCCAGTTGTTACGTTACCGATCCTTGAGTGGATGGGAAAGAGGTGGTGTACTGCTTTGTTAGCCAGCAGAAAAAGGCTGGGAAGAGCTGTTCCAGCTGCAGTCTTTGCTGTGTCCTTGTTCCAAAGGTTCTGATCCGAGGAAGCCAGTTGCTCGGGGTCCTTGCAGAGTTAGACGCTGGGTGCTAACTCACTTAGTTCCTTGTTGCTGGAAAGCTAGTTGCAAACCTTGTGCTTGCAAGTCTAACTCTGGTTCAGGTTTGCCTCAGCCTTGAGCGTGGTAAAGTAAAGGTATAGTTCCACTGATTGTCACACACCTGAGTGTGTGAAATCTGTTCTCAGCATTTGACCCATCCCCTGAGGGAGCGGTGAGCAGCAGCGGTGCCGCGCTCGGGAATCATGTGGTGATCTGACCCCCTAATTCCAACCCCTGATGCTGAGTGCCAAGCAGGGAGGCAATGGGTCCCATTTTTATAGTCTTTGGTATGACCCGGCAGGGGATTGAACCCACAACTTCCCAGTCTCAGCACGGACACTCTACCACTAGGCCACTGAGCTGGCTGACTTGCCCGACTGTGGGCAAGTCGTGGTCCAGGAAAAAGAGAGTCTGTGAGCAATTAGCCCCACCTTTGATGGTTCAGGGCAAGGAGCAAGGGCCTGAGCATCTGGGCTGTTCCAGGCCCAGCAGGAAAAAGGTGTGGGATGCTCCGCAGTTCCCGAGTAAGAGAGCAGGACTGTCTGAAGGAAGCAAATCTTCTACAGATGCCTGTGACATCAGAGAGTCACATGTCACTGTAAAAGTCCTGTCCAATCAAGTTGTGAGACTTGTGTCTCACTGAGGTGTGAGGTGAGACATCCTGGAGATGGGTGTCAAATAGCTGTCTTTGTTTGGAGAACAAAGAGCATGCAGGGAAGGAAGCCTTTAAATTTCCAGTTTAGATTTTACCAAATGACAAATCATCTGTGGTCTTGTGAATCCCAACACCGTAAGTGACATTAAACCCTAGCAGGTAAGGAGCCAATACTTTATCAATATGTGTGTTCAGCAAGCATGAACATGTAAACATGTAGACAGCAATATTCAATATGTTCCGTCCACAGTCTCTCATCCACCAACACTAACGTTATGTCTTACACAAGGACAGCACGCTAGTTCAGCTGAAAGTGGATTGTTACTAATAAGCTGAAATGACAGCTGTCTGTATGTAGACTAACTTAGTTTGACACTTATCTTAAAATGCTTTTAAACTTAGCTGGCTGAGACAAACAGCCCCAACTCTTTACCAGCACGTAACCAGCCAAGCTGGCTGAGACAAATACAGGGCACATGCTGAATCATCTACGTCATCATACTAATTTGAATGAGGTGCAGTGGAAACGTAAACCTTACCAGGAATTATTTTACCCAGGTAAACAAACTCCTGGTAATAAAAGTTCCTGGAAATGTTGGTGGAAAAGGGGCTAATATATGACGTGCAAGGTACATTGGTTGTTAACGTCCTGGGACATCAGATCAACTTCTGCCTATTACATGTATTGTCTGTTTTCAAAATAAACTTCAGTTTTCACATGAGATGTACAGTTTGCATACAGTCTCTTTCATAATAAACATACTGCATTGGTACAACACCACAAATTGCTGTTTTTTTCTGTCAACAACATATGCACGATTATGTTTTACCAACACACGCTGGCTTGGTTTTACACTCTTATGGGAGCATACACCAGTCGCCTGGATGAAGGGTTAGGGTTAGGTTTAGAGGTTAGTGGAAAGACAATGTCGCGTATCATGCTGATGCGAAAGGACAGCTTTTTTTGTTGGTGGCTGACACCAGAAGTCATTGACCATGCAATAGATTCTGACGACTGGGCACCGTTACACAATAATGGTGACCAGCAGCATATGTCAACATGAAAGGAAGGCTATTTTCATTGGTGTCTGATGCCTGAAGTCACTGACCAAACACAGCTATCCAATGACTTTGAAATGAGACCGGGTTGGCTGCGGACCATTCAGTGATTTCTGACATCAGAAATTGAAAAATAAAATGTGTGAACACTGGTCGGTTTAACCCTATGGGCCCTAGGCGTTTTTGGGGTATTTTTACTGCCTTTACTTTTAAGCTCATATCACAGTCATTATAAAGGCTACATACACATGCTGTATCTTGTTTTTTTCAGGACAGTGTGGGCTATACAGATTGCCATCATTCCATGTCCTTCCATGTGCCTGTATTTTATATAAATTTTTATATCAATGAAAAAAACAAATCCGTGTGACTAAATTCTTACATTTTTACATGTATCTCAGCATAGCAAGTTGGAAAATGACATATTCTGCCATATATGAAGAGGGGAGAGTCTCTGGAATCTGGCATTATAAGAACCATGATGGTGGGACATTCTGTCACTTCACAGCTGTCCAAAACATGTGGTTTGTGCCAGGTGGACATGATTGCCAGTATTTTTTCATTATTGCAAGAAATTCCATTGACTCATTCACAAGTCAAAAATGTGTTTTATCTGGAAGAAACATGCAATATTTACATCTAAGATCATAGAAAGATAGTCAACCAAGTGCAGTGATGTCCTCCAAGATAATATTTGCCACTTTGTTTGCAGTAAACAAAGTTTGTTGTTGTTTTTCAGTTTCAGTTATATATTGGGGGGGCATTTTGGGCATTGCCGGGGACACATGTCCCCCTCGATGTATATGGTGACTACGGCCCTGTCAGCATGCATAGTTAGGCTACAGTTGTCTGGGTGCGCAAAGGTGAAGTGTGCTGGGGCCTCATTTATAAAAGAGTGCTTAGGATTCATACTAAAAGTTGACGTGCGCCCAAAAGCTGAAAATGGCGTGCGCCAAAAAATAATCTGATTTATAAAACCGTGCGCACGCACACTTGCACGCAATGTTCTCTTTATAAATCACAGACCTCCTGGAGTTGTGCGCACCCAGATCCGCCTCTACACGCCCTAGTTCAACCATAAATGGTCATGCAAATCACCTCATGAATGAGATCTGCATATAAATAAGCCGTCATGTGAGTGTTCTCTCGTTGTTTGAGTCACGGTGACGGGTGAGAAACGAACCAAAAAACGGAATTTCTCTGAGACTGAGCTAGAGACCCTTTAACGGGAGGTGGAGGACTGAAGAAAGATTTTATTTGGTGATCACTAATAAAAGAAAGCGAAAAAAAGTGGCAACACATCAACCTAATAAAAGAAAGCGAAAAAAAGTGGCAACACATCAACGCTGCTGATGCTGTCAGCTGTGTCTGTCATGGACAGTGACAGAACAAACAAAAAAAAAAAAAAAAAAAAAAAGTGGTCTGATCTAAAGGTAGACCAAATATTTCTACTCCTTTACCAACATGTAGTTAATGTGTTGCTTTTAAATTTGAGGATGTTTGACATTTATGTGCGACATAAAGAATCACATTTATTAAAGGTGGAGGCAAAAAGGAGTATGTGCCAGTGCCATCTTGCGAAATTACGCACGAGGGTCACCGCAGTATTTATATGTTTATGGCAATTAGTCTGATCAGACACCCGGCCTGAATTACAGCATGAACCCGTGGTATCCCTGTCCCAAAATACAATGTGTAATTTTAAATACAATTCAAAGCTGAAAGTGTAATACGCGAACATGTTTCTTCATGCCAGTTTTGTCATGAACAGCACATGTCTAAGTAGGGCTGATCAATCAATCAATCAATTTTATTTATAAAGCCCAATATCACAAATCACAATTTGCCTCACAGGGCTTTACAGCATACGACATCCCTCTGTCCTTATGACCCTCGCAGCGGATAAGGAAAAACTCCCCAAAAAAA
>NC_065519.1:36557964-36562396 GCF_006386435.1 Epinephelus moara
TTTTATGTCTTTAAGGCAGTTATGGAGTTTAGTTAATTGATTACTTTCTTCTGGCTTCATCGATAAATACAACTGAGTATCATCCGCATAACAATGGAAATTTATAGAGTGATTTCTAATGATGTTACCTAAAGGAAGCATATATAGAGTAAATAGGATTGGTCCGAGCACAGAACCTTGCGGAACTCCATAACAAACTTTGGTACGTAAGGATGATTCATTATGAATGAGTGTAACGGTTGTGCTTAATGGCTGTATTTCGAGACATGTTAAATGCAATGGAAATATTTAGCTAAATAAATAAATATATTCCATGCAGTCGCGCCATCCTCTCCCCCTCCTGCGCTCACAGAGTGGACAATGAGACGTTAGAGGCAGTGCGGATTAAATACGTATTTAGAAAGAATTTCAATTCAGGATTTGAGTTGGATTTTACAACGTTTTTATGAAACAATTTTTGATTGATTGATTTATTTCTGGAAGACAATAAGACAGTAATCCTAAGGATGACATGCTAAAGTAAAATACTTATTTCCAGCATGGTCCTTGGTGTTTACACACAAGAAACAAATAAACAAGAAGCAGACAAACTCAGACTAAAAATACATACAGTAAATAAGAAACAGCTGTAAAAACTATCCAGTTCATCAATAAATATCCACCTTGTTCCATAAAATCTGCTTGACCTGTCTTTTAAAAATCCCTCGTGATGAGAGGCATTTTGTAGCAGTTGGCAAACTATTCCATGCCATGATACCAGTGTAAAAGAAAGAGTTTTTAACTGCATTATTAGCTCTAGGAACTATGGAAGAGCGGATGCTGGCCCTAGTGTTATGACTATGCTGCGTGTGGACCATGGATACATGAGAGCATAAATAATTATCACTCACTCCAAGCGCAAAATAAGGCCGCTGGATTTAATTTCAATGATAGGTGGATATAGCGTGACATTAAATTTGTGTGAGACATCAATAAAAACCTGACTCCACTTCTCCACCTCGCCGTCTGCGTCGCCACTTCCCAGTGTCTTCCAAAATGTGCGCACGCATGACTCAGAGTTTGCTTACAGGTGCGCACATTCTCCCGCCAAGTTTATTTTTATAAATCACAACCTTTGCGTGGTAAGTGGCGTACGCCACTTTCAAGCCCCGTTTTGTGCGTAAGCAAGCTTTATAAATGAGGCCCCCGGTCTTGTCATACAAAGTTTGATGGAGTGTCAACTGAACAATATGGAGATATTTGCATCTTGAAAGCCGGACTATAAATGTGGATAGACAGGGAGAAACACACGCAAGCCTAAGACGTGGTAAGATACGATATTCCTCACTATATGAAGTGACTGATAACAAGATCTGTATAATGGATTGTAAAGAAATTCGTCAGGTTTTTATTTTGTAGACAGTTAATCTGGATTTATGGCATGATGAGATGACAGCACAATGATGTGTGTTGTATCACTGGAAAGCTCTGCTCCTGTGGCATTTCTGTGCGACCCTGCATTCGTGAGTAATCCATCCAAGAGTAATGTGTGTGCAGAGCTGTATGAAAGCTCTGTTATACATAATTTTAGTGTAACTTTATCATTCTTTTTCACTGTGAAAACATTGGACTACCGACAAGTGCTTGGCCTTGTCGGAAAGCTACAATTCCGCTGTTTCACGTGATATGACGCACAGTCGAGGAGAAAATCAATAGAGAAGAACAGGTGTGAATTTGGACATTTGGAAAAGCTGTATAGTGAAGCATTCTTGATACAACTGCTTGTCTTTTTAAAAAAAAAAAAAATTCAACTTATCAGCAGAAAGGGCCTCTCAGAGGTCAAAGGGACAGGAAATTGAACAGTTTCACACTTTGCTCATCTATATCATCTCAAATTTTGTTGTTGAAGGTGGCAGAGGAGCTGGTGACGTTGGCATATGAGAATGGGATCAATCTGTTCGACACAGCTGAAGTGTATAATGCTGGAAAGTAAGTATGACTAAATAAATAAATTGTTATTCCAAAAAGCCATCAAAATGTGACTTGAAACATGTTTGTTTGTGCTTAGCCACATAAATGGGTCTGTCTTTGTGTTCCCAGGCTATAAGCAAATTAGTATAACTACCATTCCAGGTAGTGCACATGAAGCTGTTTACTACAGCTTTAAATACTAGAAGAAAAAGAATTTGTCCACTTCAGCATTCTAGTTACAATGACAAACAACAGTTATCTATACACAAATGTGTGTGTGTGTGTGTGTGTGTGTGTGTGTGTGTGTGCGCGCATCGGGACCGAACTCCGCTTTGCGCGATACAGAGAGCAGAGGAGGATTGTAAAGGTGTGACCATGTAGAGACAGAAATGACATGCCGTCATGTAAACAATGTAAGTCGTCACGTTATAAGGTGAAACGTTTCACCGTATAACACTATAAATAGTATATTCTTATGTTATTATACGAAGCGTCCGTCGCTCAAAATAATATAACTTTAGTTTATGAAGGGATCAGATGAAGCCCTCTCGTCTCCTCTTATATGCTTTACTCACAAGTGTGTGAATTGACCTGGATATGAAGCGTCCATAGCACCAAATAATATAACGGTAGTTTCTAAAGAGCTAATGTAGCGTGATGCAGAGTGAAGCTGCCCTCCACTACACATTTAATTTGAAGTCTTTTATTTTGTTCTGCCAAGAGCAAAAATACATCATATTAATCATCACAGTTCGCCACACTCACAGTAACTTTACACTCAAGTGTGTGTTCTCGTTTCCTGAACGTATTCACGCGATACTTCCCTTGTCCCTGCACACACAGTGTAGCGAACGCGCCCTCTGCTGGTCGGAGTTAGACAATGCATACTGCTAGATAACACTACATTTTTCAACCAATAAACCACCCTCTTACCTTATCAGAAAACACCCAGACAATAACACCACACTCTGAACATGAGCTGTACAACATGAAATGCAAATTAAACATATGAATAATATTTATGTAGGTGTAGCGGAGCACCACTGCTGCTTGTTGCATATAGGGGAAACACTGTTGCTCAATGGATTTGTCCTGTTTTGGAATACACAGTATTCTTCCAAATTAGCCTAGTGTTAGTGTATTAATATTCAGAATTTTGCTTCAACAAGCTCTCTCTTTCTTGACCATGTTTGCATCCCTGAGAATAATGCCCAACAACATTGCTCAAAAAGTTGCTGTGTATCATCAGTCTAAAAGTTGTGTTGGTGAGTCAAAATGAATAAGGGCTGCGCAATATTAGACAAAACTGACAATGCGACTACGATTTTGTATACTGCGATATATACTGCAATATACAGTGTATTGCAATAACTTGAATAGCTCTATTCGGAAAGAAGTCATCATTGGAAAAGGCTGTATTTGCATGAAATATACATTTTACAATCAGTCTGTCATGGAAGTTGAGAACTTCACAGTCTAAAGTATTAACCAGCAAAATAAGTATAGCATATTGTCTTTGACTAACATTATATTGATATGATGAACTTATACTACGAGTCTCACAATGTGACTGTTGCACAAGAACACATTGCGATGGTGATGCTCTAATGATATTGTGCAGCCCTAAATTTAATTGAATTCTATGGTTCATCATAGAAAAATAACCAGTTTTTGGATTGGATTTATGACCCCTGGACCATTTTTGCACTGCATAGGAGTGACCCCCATCAAGTTGTTGGAAGTAACTAAGTAACTTCTACTTTAAGTACATTTTAAACGAACTACTTTTTACTTTTACTTGAGTAGATTTTTAGATGGGTAGCTTTACTTGTATGGAGCTACATTTGTTTCTTTATTATTCAATCAAACAGAGTAGGTTTTGCAATCAAAAAAAAAGATTTGAGATCAGAAGTATCAATATTGCAATCAAAAAATGTTTTATTGCAAGTAAAAAATGATTGATTAAAAAAATGCAAATCCAAAAGTTTTGTTTGCAACTGAGGAGGGATCCCTCTTCCAGGACGGACAGACGTGCAATAGATGTCGTACAGAACAGATNATTTGTTTCTTTATTATTCAATCAAACAGAGTAGGTTTTGCAATCAAAAAAAAAGATTTGAGATCAGAAGTATCAATATTGCAATCAAAAAATGTTTTATTGCAAGTAAAAAATGATTGATTAAAAAAATGCAAATCCAAAAGTTTTGTTTGCAACTGAGGAGGGATCCCTCTTCCAGGACGGACAGACGTGCAATAGATGTCGTACAGAACAGATCAACATAATAAATTACAGTAATCCNAGTAATCCTAATGACACAATGAGACAGAAAGAGACAGAGACAGAGACAGAGACAGATGCAGGACAGACGGTAATGACAGTAGCTTACAACAACATTAATGAAAGTAATAATATTATAATTAATAATAATATATTAATATCTGATAGTATACATGTGTGACAATAATCATATGTGTATAATAA
>NC_065519.1:36564410-36570883 GCF_006386435.1 Epinephelus moara
CTGTTCATTTATCATGTTGATCTGTTCTGTACGACATCTATTGCACGTCTGTCCATCCTGGAAGAGGGATCCCTCCTCAATTGCTCTTCCTGAGGTTTCTACCATTTTTTTCCCCATTAAAAGGGTTTTTCCTTATCCGCTGTGAGGGTCCAAAGGACAGAGGGATGTCGTATGCTGTAAAGCCCTGTGACGCCAGGGCCACACTGCCTGCGAAGCGCAGCGCACTGAAATTCTCGCGCGCACCGGAGAACCTCCGTTCACATCAGACGCGCATTTCTCCACACCGTCGACAAGCGATTCTGCTCCCAGCTGTTGTTTTTCAGTGCCTGGCTTGACACATTTGCTCGCGGCTTGCACAGAAAATAGACCAGACACCGAACTGATCGCTGCTTCCGCGGGCAGTGTGGCCCTGGCGTGAGGCAAATTGTGATTTGTGATATTGGGCTTTATAAATAAAATTGATTGGTTGAATTGATTGACATCGGTGAACCAAGATCCTTCTCTCCCAACTTGAAAAGAGCAATTCCTTTAAATAGGCTCTTCACTCTACTGAACAATCAGTCCAGGCAAAACCACATCTCTCTCAGGATTTTCTACGTCTCTCTCGGCTAAAGCATTTAAATGACGTGTTACATCCACAGTAAGAGGCCACATACAACTCACAATAAATGAATGTGTAAGACCAATGGAATATGCCAATCAGCAAGGGAGTTGTGAAGGAGGGTCAGCTGGCACTTGCTGACCTATTCAGATAGACCGTAATCCACATCACACTTTTGTTGCTTAAAATGCAATTGCTATAGTTCATGGAAAATATTCACAAAGAACTTTGCTCCACTTACTGTAAAACTTCAATTAAAAGCCTAGTCCCAATTAAACACCCAGTCCCTTTTACTAGCCTTGTGTGGCTACACATTTTGAAAAATTAGACGCCTGGTCTGGTTGCCAAGCAGTTCATTTTTTCTTATAGAAGTTCTTTGGATGTATAAAACTGGGTTGTAGGCTACCTCAAATTATGTGTCCATTACCTTGTAAATTATTCATATTCCTTTAGTCCATGAAGGTCCTCAGATCAAAAGAATCATATTGGTTTTTCATAAAAATGAATCTAAGTTGTGAATATTGTTTTAACAGTGGTGCTGTGATGGTATGCCAGTGCTGTAATCCTTGAGTGCCGTAACTCCCTCTCTCTCAGATGCACTGTCTGTTGGAGCTAGATCAAATGAATGATTCATAATTGATATCATCATCTGAAACCTAATTTTTAAACAAGTGATAATCAAACTGGTTTAAATGAACAATTTGATTGTATTTCCCAATCTTTGCTGATTGACAGTTTTGTGTTAAAGAAATGAAAGGCCTGTCCCATATAGACGCCTGTCCCAAATATAGGCCTATTGATTTCAGTGATTTAAGCAAATGATAGCCTGGGCTATCATACTACTAAGTTTTACAGTAGTTTTGCTCTTACAAACAGAAAATTTCATCAACATACTTCATATACTGTATGTAAGTTTGCTCATAACCGTTAACAATACCACCTAAAAACCATGTGGTAACAAACTTTTCCACTGTAAGAAAAATACTGTTGTCATATTCAAGAACAAATGATACAGTGGTAAGAAATATGAGCTCTGATGTAAGGAAACAGGCCTATGACATAAAATATCAAAAACGGTATCAAAATTAGTAGGTGTCTCTCACTTATAAAGAGAGACCTTCTGCAATATGTTTGATGAAATGACCAACAAAGGTTGTAGTAGCGGCTTTTGAGGTGTCTTTTCTGACCACTAGACCATTACATTAAATCAGAATTGTCTATGCAGTAAATAAATATAATCTTAGATGCTTTAAGAAGACAGCTTAAAGAACTGTGCATGCACCCAAATGACTGATTCTACTTCACACTCCCACAATAGCCCTAAACTGCAAGGAGGTATCTCCCAGTGTAGGTATGTAGCACATACTGTCCCTTCATTATACTATATAGTGATATTCATTTGCCTAAGATATTCTGTTTATGTTAACCTCAGCTGTCATTCTGCAGGGCTAATGACAGTTGGAGAGACATAATGAAGCACCAGAACATGCTTTACACTGTACCTTTTCGTTCTGGAGTGAGGGAACCAATAAATATGAAGCCAAATGACTTATGCTATGTAACAAAAAAAATGGCATTATTATGATGCTATTTTTGCTTATTTAATGTTGGTTTGTTTACAGTTTACATTGCTAATTAAATAGTCTGTTAATTTGCTAAGTATATGTGTAAAGAACTGGGGCCATATTCACAAAGCTTCCCAGTACAAGGAGTTGCTCCTATTGATGTCATTCTAGGAAAGTTATTACAATTGTGACATTTTCTTAGAATTTCCCCTTAAAGTTAAGACTAGGTCCTCGTAAAGATAATAGTTATTCACCAAGCATCTCATACCTTAAAAGAGCTCCTAAGGTGGAAGAGTAGGGAGGAGAACTTTTAAGCAGAGAGAAAATGGCAGAAAGACGAAGAGGTCTGAGAAATATTCTCCAAACAATGGATGACAGTGAGTAAATGAAATGCTACAGATTAGATTGTGCTCTGATATGTATGGTTGATGTCATCAGGGATACACACACATTTCCCATCCAACTCAGTAGTACTATAACGCCAGAAAGAAAATGATCACAATATTAAGACATTTGGAAAACTAAAAATGCAACAGTGCAGCAGTGATGACTTGGGTCTGTGTACCTTCCATCAGCAGATTGATCCCACTAATAGTGACAACACTTTCACAGTCAGCTGTTCAGTTAATTTCCACTGGGTGTCCACACCTTGTAGGCGCAATAAAGGGCATGTCTGTGACAACCAGTCATATCTGTTAAACGAATGCATCATACCTAGCAATGGGGTCAACCACACCTCACTAAGGTCAAAGTTTCTGTCCATACCTTGCTCAGAGTTGCTCTGAGAACTTTCCTAAATCACACCTAAGCTAGGACTTCTTTCTAAAAAACTACATGAAAGTTCTTTGCCTTTTAAGTTGAAGCTGTAAATATGTTAGTATAACTAAGTATGTAATTTGTATGGTGCTGCTTGACTCTTGTTGTCATCCTAAAGCCAGAACCACTTTCACAGTTTTATATTACAGTGAGAATTTTGAGGTTTAAAAGGTGTTTAAAAACAGTGATGGTGAAAAGACATTTAGAATAGATTCAAAAGTGAATTTATTCTCACTGACTGTTTGAAGACGTTGATTTAACAGTTACATTTAGACCATATTTCACCAGGATTTGCAATATTGACTTTCAACTGAGAAAGTTGGTGTGATTTCTTAGTTAGGCTCCAAAATGATGACAGACAATTATTTGCACACTGTGGAGGATAAAAAAGTCACTATTGCAAATCCTGGTGAAATGTGGTCTAAATGTGAACATCTTCAAATAGTCGGTAAACATCTTTTCAATGGAAAAAAATGTTGGCTAAGATCAGTATTGTCTCTCTTGTGACCTACAACTGAACAAATTCTCAAAATAATTAAACAAATTTGTAATTTTGAGATGTTGATGTTATAACTGCATTTTAGCCGGTTGAAAAGAGGGTGAAAAGAGGTCTTACGCATTCAGACAAAATATCACCCTGTTTTCAACTAGAATTCAATGCTGAAATCCTGGTTGGTGTTCTCGTTCGATTATGTATATTTACTAGAGTGACATCAAAATAATCTCTCTCTCTCTCTCTCTCTCTCTCTCTCTCTCTCTCTCTCTATCTCTCTCTCTCTCTCTCTTGCTCCCCCTCCCTCTCTCTCTCTGTCCTAATCTTCTTTTCCAGGGCGGAAGTTGTCTTGGGAAGCATCATAAAGAAGAAAGGTTGGAGGTAGAGTTTTAGATTCTTTGTGCATACTTGATAATCTTAAAACAGGTAGTATCATGTTAGAAGGTTTAAAACTCATAAGTATGTCCACACAACCATGGTCTTACAAAAAATCTCTATCCACACTTGAACACAAAAAGGACTCCAAATGCTCACCAGAAAAGTTGAGTCAAGCCAAGAAACTGCATAAAAAGTCAGATATTTAGCTCTATAAACACCTGCAAACTTTCCGCAAATAAACAGCTGTTTATAGCCTGTGAAGTATGTGTTCACCTGTGTTATAAATTATTGGAAATAAAGTAGTAGCACTTAGCAGCTAACTCAAAGAAGAGAAGCAGTTGATAATGTCCACAAATTGGGCAAAAAATCAGGTCAAGGAGCTCCTTACCCTCCGAGCAAAAGACAAAGTTAGCTGCCTTATAACAGGGACACTAAATGATTGTTACTGCCATGTTAATGCCATTGTTATTGTTTTGAAAGCGCTGTCGACAAGTTTGTTGTAAGTCACACTAGAGGCTGATGCTGTTGTGTTATATGTCATGCCCATCAAGGACAGGAAAGGACAGCTTTTTTCATTAGTGTCTGATGTTGGAAGTCACTGTCCAAGCGCCAGATTTCGACAACTTAGGAGTGAGACCAGGTTGACCGTTGATATTAAGGGGGGTATAGTTCCTTTCTTGTTTCCTCCCAAAGTCCACAATCAACTCTTTAGTCTTGCTAATGTTCAGGAGTAGGTTGTTGTCCTGACACTATTGAATCAGATCCTCTACTTCCTTCAGGTAGGCCTTTTCATTGTTATCTGTGATCAGGCCCACCACAGCTCTGCTGTCTGCAAACTTGATGATGTTGGTGTCTGAAGTGGCTACACAGTTGTGTGTGTACAGGCAGAACAGCAGGGGACGCAAAACACAGCCCTGAGGTGCTCCTGTGTTTATGATGAGAGGGGAAGAGATGTGTCCGCCCACTCTCACCACCTGGGGTCTGCCTGTCAGGAAGCCAAGGATCCACATGCTCAGTGAGGTGTTTAATCCCAGCTCCTTGAGCATTGTGACCAGCCTGGAGGGAATTATGATGCTAAACGCTGTAGTCAATGAACAGCAATCTCACAGAGCTCCCTTTCTTTTCCAGATGAGACAGGGTGGTGTGGAACATGTGTGCTATGGCGTCTTCTGTAAATTGTTTGGGATGGTAGGCAAACTGTAGTGGGTCGTTCAAAGCACTTCATCACTAGAGAGGTTAGAGCCACTGGGCTCTGGTCATTCAGACAGGTTGGTTTTGTTCCTTGGTGCAAGAATGCTGATAAGAATGGACTTCTTGAAGCATGTGGGTATGACAGACAGGAGATTCTTGTAAACACTGTTGCTGCCTGGCCAGTGCATAGTTTAAGGACCCGCCCACTTTTACAGTCTGTTCCTGATACTTTCTTGGTGTTCAGGAAGAAGACAGGTGTCAGAGGTGCACCCACCCATCCATTAACCTCTGCTTCAGTTGTTTTTGCTTGTTGGCTACCCTACTACTTGTACGTGTGTATGGCATCCTGGATGGTTCTAGTAATCCATGGTTGTTTCTGACTGTGGAATGATTGAACTATAGTTTTGGGTACAGTTGCTTCTTATGTCTCTGTTGTCAATCTGCCACAAAGTTTACATGTTAGAAAAGAGTCAGGGCCTGAAGACATTTACATGCCAAAAATTATATTTACACGGCCACCTAGTGGCAACATGATGGTGTCTTGTGAAGACTATGATATTACATTGAACACCGTTGCACTGACGACACATTATTCACCATGATTTGTTTTAACTTGAGTGTATATTTTTCTATCTGCCCCAAATTTCACGTCCCACACAAATCCAGGCCTGAAGACCTAAGCGTACCGGAAATTTACCTGTAATTATAGTGCCACCTACAAGCAACAGGAAATGACATGGTTTACACTTTGATGTACTCCTCCTAGCAGGTTGACCAGATCTACCTCAAATTTGTTTTAAAAAGCGACTGCATGTTTTGCCATTAAACAGGAAGTTGTTATAATTCAAATGCACATTGTCCAATCTGACCCAAGTTTCTTTTGCTTGGCAAGAGTCCCTGCCTGTGGACATTTTTCGCACTAACATAGTGTGATCTACTGACAACAGGAAATGAGATGTTTTATACTTAAGATTTACCCCTCCTAGCCATAGATATATATACATAGATGCCGCACCCTGGCTAGTGGGATGCGTCAATACCGCCGCCATCTTGCCTAGGTGCTCTGACCGGTTCAGACCCATGTCAGACTCGGCAAAAATGCCACATTTTTGCTCTGCAGTTGGGTGTACGAACGAAAGAAGTGTTAAAACCAAGCAGAAGGGAATAACATTCCACAGGTCAATCAATCAATCAATTTTATTTATAAAGCCCAATATCACAAATCACAATTTGCCTCACAGGGCTTTACAGCATACGACATCCCTCTGCCCTTATGACCCTCGCAGCGGATAAGGAAAAACTCCCCAAAAAAAACCCTTTAACGGGTAAAAAAAAACGGTAGAAACCTCAGGAAGAACAACTGAGGAGGGATCCCTCTTCCAGGACGGACAGACGTGCAATAGATGTCGTACAGAACAGATCAGCATAA
>NC_065519.1:36574133-36579348 GCF_006386435.1 Epinephelus moara
AAACCAAACCGCATGAAAATCGGTTGAGAATTCAGTGAGTAATGATGATTTTAATCATAAATAATCTCCTGCCTCAATAGACATACATGCATTAGGCAGCGCGGCTCCACCTGGGCAAGATGGCGGCCGCGTTGACGTATCGCTCCAATGAGGAGCACCGTTGAATGCGGCATCTACGTATATATATCTATGCCTCCTAGCAAGCTGACCAAATCCACCTCTAATTTGTTAAGATAGCAAACATTTTGCACTTCACGCTATAAAACAGGAAGTTGTAATTTGTGGATACAATGTCCAAATTTCTCATGCTGCATAAGAGTCCCAGCGTCATGACATCTACGTGCCAAAATTGAGTTATAGTTATATCACCACTAACTGGCAACAAGAAATTACATTAACGTACTACTGCGTGTGTAGTTACATGAATCTGCCCCATCCAGTCCGCGACCTGGAAGCAACATGAAGGGGAACTCAAACACCAAGCCAACTGAGCAACTTGAGCAGCTTGTACCAAAGAGAAATGCCATGTCCATCATTTGGACACATTTTGGCTTTTGTGAAGATGACACTGAACAGAAAGAAATCAAATGTAAACACTGTGGGGAAAAATTTCAGCGACCAAAGGTAATACCGCCAATCTGTCTTAGCACTTGGAGCACAATCACGTTACCACAAATATGAACAGTGCCCAGTTAAAAAAAGACAGACTGCCAAACAGTCAGCAACAAGTGCTTCCACAAAACAGCTTTTGATAACACTAAGTTATTTACAAATTTACAAACCTTAATGTATTTTCAAATTTTTCACATGGCAATATTTAAAATAATTTATTTTGTTTGCTAGAAATGCAAGTTACTTATTTTCTATGTTTTCAGGGAACTTACTTCTTACATTAAAACTAAAATGTGACCTTTTTCGTAAGATGTTTTCATTTCAAGCGATAAAATAATCCTTCATTAATCGCAATCGAGGTAAAATGTTCTATTAATCATGATATTGATTTGAGGTCATATTGCCCAACCCTAAAACTAGATTTTAATTTTTGTGTTGAATTTGGCAATGTGCTTGATAATGTCTGGATGTTTTTTGTCATTGAAATAAATTGTTTCCATGTGTTTTTCCGAGAGTAGGCAACTACCACAGTCTGATTTCTATTTTACATATGTTCTCACATGCAGGCGTTCCAGTTTAGTCATCACCACCAAAATCTTCTGGGGTGGAAAGTATGTATGTTACCTTTTTCTCTCCTTCTTTCACTCTATGATTGCAAAATAGGCTTCCTACAA
This sequence comes from Epinephelus moara, assembly GCF_006386435.1. Classification (NCBI taxonomy): domain Eukaryota; kingdom Metazoa; phylum Chordata; class Actinopteri; order Perciformes; family Serranidae; genus Epinephelus; species Epinephelus moara. The sequence goes on from NC_065519.1 coordinate 36,575,420, forward strand.
GCCATAAGCTTGTGCTTTACATGTAATAATGTGTAATACATTCTAGGGTATTTTATTATTCTCCAATAAAAATCAAAAGGAAAATTGTTATTAGAACTGCATATTGACGAAGAAATATATCATCGTTAATTTCCTTTTTTATTTTGTTACTCACCTCTCCTCTCATTTCAAATCCCCACTTCCTGCTCTTGTGTGTTTCCTGCTTCTGTGATTGTCCCCACCCTGGTTTTTTTTTCACCTGTTTCCAATTACCCCACCTCCTTTGTGTATTTAGTCTGTGTGCTCCCTGCTCCTTGTGCCAGTTAGTCATTGTACCTAGTGTCAAGTATTTTCCTTGTGTTAGTATTCTCGGTCATTTAGATCTTTCGTGTTGTGACCTCACCTTTTTCTCTAGCCCTTTTTGGATTGTTTGCCTGTTCTGACTGCCTGCCTGTGGACCAAACCATTTGTGACTTCTAAAGAGTTCTGTGCACTTGAACCCTTATCTTTGTGTATCAGTCCTGTCAATGTAACTTTCAGATGGGCCAAAAATAACAGAAGTAGATGGTTCTGTTTTAAATGTTGATGACAGGTGAAACAGAAGCCTTGTGACTGTTACAATATTCATTCTGACTTGGGATGGGATTTCCTTGTTATTTTGCTCTAATCTCGGGATACAAAGTTCACTGTATGATAAAGAGACATCTACGAGTTCAAGATTCAAAGTGTTTATTGTCATATGCACAGTAAGGACACACATTTCCCTGCAGAATGAAATTCATTCTTTTCTGTCACAAATTAATGCTAAACAATATAAATCTGAAGTAAAAAACAGATCAAAATATATACAGTGCGCACCGTTGTAACATTTCCTTGCTTAGTGTAATGTTAATCTGCCTGCCGCTACTAGGCTAAATACTACATGTCTAACAGTGTCTGAGCTGATTTATTGACACAGCATGCTTATAGACTGCTGTAATGTTAGGTTTACAGAGGAAATAACGGGAAACAACGGGATGTGACTTTATCGGGTGAAAATATCGTTAGTAAAACAGAAACAAGCGTTAGTTAGGGGACAAGAGCCAAGAGTCTCAAAGACTCATGTATGTTAAAAGTTACTTACAACCGGTGTATTTACTGTATGTGTCAGGGGTCCTTCGCCTGTGGAACCATTAATGTGACCACTAACTTGTCCCCAAACGAACGCATGTTTCTGTTAGGCCTATGTGTTTCACTAACGTTCTTTATATATTATGAAGAATGTCAGACTGGCCAATCATTGGCAGAGTTGGGCCTGGAGTCACAAATAGTGCATTTCGACTGACACAGAACCGGCACGGTGCCGCTTCCCGAACCTAATTAAGTAAGCTACTTACAATGGCATGAAAGACAATGACAACAACACTACAGTTTAAACGGAGATCTCGCCAGCTTTATACAAGTTTACATTGGTCACCAATCAATGTGGGCATCTAAGAGGAAGTGACAATGGTGGCTCATGGGAATCCAAAACGTTATTGCGAGGGAACGCAAAAAGTATTGCGAGGTAACACAATGTATTGCGAGGTAACGCAAAAGTATTGCGAGGGGACGCAAAAGTCAGTCCAAAAAAAATCTCCCGAATTGACCTTTAAGGGGCTCCGTACAATTGAAACCGGGGCACTATATCCCCGGAATACAAGAGGTTGACAACACCACTCTGGGAATTTCGCCCAGAGAAGAAATCAAGCAATACACAAGTTCTTTGGAAAGAAAAGGAGCAGAGATGTGAATTTCTAGTTTTAAAATAGAATCACTTTTATTTAAATCACAAGTAACTATCTTACAGGGGAAAGAAGCTGAAATGGAGGCTAAAGGTTAAAAATGGGATTGTTTATTACAAAATGGACTCTAAAACACACTCTAAAAAGTTAATATTTCTAAGCTGAGCTCATTACCAAAACAGGGGGAGGGGTGCCAGGAAAACCCACAGGAGGATGGGAGTGAAGGGAGAGAAAATCACCACCAGGAGTATGGAGAAGGGGGTTTACACACGCACTGCAAGACAAAAGGGGCACACAGGTTAATACACACAGCAAACGCTTGCAATAAAGAAATATCCCACTTTCCATGCAGAGGGACACACACACACACACACACACACACACACACACACACTCACGGACACACACATGGACACACACACACATTAAGGCCTGGATAGTTGGAAACCTCCACCCAGTGACCAACCACCTACAGGGATAAAACAACCCAACCGTCCTGCCACTGGCAGAACAGACCCAGCAATATCGCAAGCCCCCAGTTATGTAGACTACACACCCACGTCAATTTACAAAATAAAGATTTACAAAACAGAGTAAAATAGCTCCTTCACCTGTTACGGGCCTCCACATAACCCATATACACATACAGTGAGACAGGATAGAGCTAACTGAATCTGCCTTATAGACAGAAAATAATGCAAATCAACTACCACAAATGAATGGAAGCAAAAAAAAAAAAAAAAAAAAGGTATGAAAACTAAATTAGCTACAGGACAAAAACAGCAGTGGCAACAGAGCTCCGCCTAATAGGACAAAAGGACAGAAATAAGATTAACACATAGGCCTTCACTTGAGTAAGAAAACACTACTAGGTAGTTGAACAATGGTTACCTTTGCTCAAGTACAACAGAACTAGTGCATATGGGAAGCCAACATCATACTCCTTGTTCCTACAATAGACTGACATTACCCAAAATATGACATTTGGTCAGAAGTATGATATGTACACACGTGTGAAACTACAGTGATAAACAGTAGCATACCTTGGGCAACAGGTTACAGTGACCAAATAATTGTGTTCCGGCACACACACATGTCACACTCATGTGGTGTCGGGGGATGGGGGTGAATGCTACCCTCCAGTTAGGTCCTACTGCAAACAATGCCTGTGAAGATGCCAGAGAGACACTTAACATGCACACAGGTAACAGCTAGAAAGGAGGCAGGTAAGATGCATACCTTATTGTGACATGATCTTCCTCAAACATGGGGCCAGGACAGATGAGACAAGCCTGAGGGCGGCTGCACACAGCAACTTTTAATGAGTGATTAGACCAGGGGGTAATCAAGTCTCACCTGGGGCCTGTATCACGAAGCGAGATCAACCTTTCCTGGGTTACCCAGACCTATCCTGGGTTGACTAACCCTAACAATGGCAATCAGGATAATTGGTATCACCACGCTGGATATCAACTCGGTAACTCAACCCAGAGTTGCTTTATCAAGAGCCGTGAACGCGCACGCAGCAGACCAATCACAATCATGAGAGAAGCGCAGCGTCACTGAGCGTCACTGAGCATCCTCACAGAGCGCCGTATGTGCGGAGAAAAAAGTATGTGAGTATCAGAGATTAATTCTACTAAAATATGAGGAGGAGAAAAGCAAGATTACAGAAAAGGCCAACACTGTGGCAACTTCAGGAGGAGGAAACATGCGTGGCAATGCATAACGGGATGAATAATGTTTAGTTTTAGTTTAGATTAGTTTATTTGCACATAATGTTAAAAATAAAATTTACAAGATTAAAAAAAGAAAAGTGCCGGAGAGGTTAGAAGCCACTAAAAGCTTATCAAGAAATTCCCCTGTCAAAACATCAATGAAATCACATAATAGAGAAGAAAAAAAAAACGAGTAAGGAAAGAAGAAATAGAGGAGGAGAGAGGGAAAAATCAAGACAAAACAAGGTAGCAAATAAAACGTTGCTGTAACTTGACTCCATGTGGGAATATCTTGCCAAAACTTCACACATATGATGACAGTCCAGCCCTGAACACATCTACAGAGGAATTTTGAATCACCGCCATAGCGCCACCTACTGGCAACAGAAAGTTACTTTATACATGTCCCTCTTCTAGCAGGTTAATCAGACCCACCTCAAACTTGCTGGTCTAAGTCCTTAGACCTTTA
>NC_065519.1:36579507-36594954 GCF_006386435.1 Epinephelus moara
AATGGTCCAATCTCCACCAAACTTCTCATGATTCATATTAGTCCCGCCCTGAACACATTTTCATTACCATATTTCCTGATAATCATAGCGCCACCTAGTGTTGAAAAGAAGAACTTCTTACCAGACACTTATCTTTGGATTCACCTGAAATTTCAGTGCTGTGGTGTATATTTGATGTACACAAACATGACATATCATTAGTGTCTATACGTGCTGCAGAGGGTTTAATTTTGAGATCTCGCCATGAAACAGGAAATTGCTATATTGTTGCCGTAAATGTTCTGATCTCCTTCAAACTTCAGATGATTCATATTAGTCCTGCCCTGAAAACATTTATATGACCATATTTCCTGATACGCATAGTGCTACCTAGTGGTGACAGGAAGTAGGTCTCAAACACTTATCTTTTGATTTATCTGAAAGTTAAATGCTGTGGTGTATATTTGATGGATAAAAACATGATGTATAATTACTGCACTCTCCAACTCCCCCTAGTGGAAAGAGAAAGTGATACAAAATGTGAAATATGTCATTCCAGCACTGTATCAGGGATATGCCAAGTTACTCCTGCATGCGATGTCTAACTTTGACAGAAATGAACTGACACGTCAGAAGACGTCCTGCCAGCCCCCCCGAGTTGCGTGATGGTGCGAGGGCCCGTTCATCGCTGCTTGCAGGTTTAATTATTATTATTATTATTATTATTATTACGAACATTTAATCCCCAATTTCGCCCCTTTCCCAAATTCAAAAACTCACCAAATTTGGCACACGCATTTGGTCGGGCGAAAAAATTTTGATATTTCGGCAGTGTTCTATGTGGACGGGGCCAAATGGCGACACTAGCGCCCCCTAGAAAATTTCGTGCCTCGAGCCCCGCCTGTGAGTTTCACCTACACGTATGAAAATTGGTGGGCTCATAGAACTTGCCAGGATGCACAAAAAATCCTCTTGGAGCCATGCCGTAAACCCAACAGGAAGTCGGCCATTTTGATTTGAATTTTTTACATGTTTGAACGAACTCCTCCTAGGGATTTCATCCGATCGACTTCAAAGTTGGTACAGATCATCCTGAAAAAGTGCTGAGCAAAAGTTATTAAAAGCTTTTCTCTATGTGAAGGGGCGTGGACACTAGGGCATGACAAATTTTGGCAATTTTCCGCTTTCTCGCCATCGAATTTCGAACGGCTCTCACGCCCACATACTTGATCTCAGCAGCTTCAAACTTGCTGGACATGATGATGACGATATGTTAATATCCCACCTTACTCATAGCGCCCCCCAGTGGTAAAAGGAAGTGACCAGTTTTTACTTTAACATGTACTGATGCCACAAACTCGACCGCATCAACGTCATTCCACTTCTAATGCGTGCAGAACAAGTTGGTGAAGCTACCTTATGAACACTGTGAAGCTAGGTCTAATGGTGTCCGTGTGGCAGCGTGGCGACTATCGATCCCTCGCCACCAAATACGTTTGGCTTTTTGATGGCTTCAGCGGCCTCATCTCCTCATGAAAATTGATACACAGGTCAAGAATGGCGACCTCTTGCATCTGATAGGGGCGTCACCCATGGGGTGGATAAAATGCCTCTATAGCACCCCCTTGAAATTTTCAAAAACCCCTCCCCATAGGGTTTTTTTTGTAGTTGGAACATGAAAATTGGTACACATGTGTATGTTGTCCAGACGCACATAAAAGTCTCTGGCACCAATGGTCTACTCCAAACAAGAAGTCGGCCATTTTGATTTGGACTTGTAATTTTGGCATGATTTCCACATGTTGTATTTTAACAAACTAGTCCTAGGGATTTCATCCAATCGACTTCACATTTTTTACAGATCATCCAGAGACCATGCTGATGAAAAGTTATTAAAAGCTTTTCTCTATGTCAAGGGGTGTGGCCGCTGCGGCGCCTCCCTCGCCACCAAATACGTTTGGCTTTCTGATGGCTTCAGCGACCTCATCCCCTCATGAAAATTGGCACACAGGTCAAGAATGGCGAGCTCTTACATCTGATAGGGACGTCTCCCATTGGGGGGACAAAATGCCTCTATAACGCCCCCTTGAAATTTTCAAAAATCCCTCCCCATAGGGTTTTTTTTTTTGGAGTAGGAAGATGAAAATTGGTACACATGTGTATGTTGTCCAGACGCGCAAAAAAAGTCTCTGCCACCAATGGTCTACTCCAAACAGGAAGTTGGCCATTTTGATTTAAACTTTTCATTTTGGCGGCAATTTTGTGATTTCCACAACCTTGTATTTTAACAAACGCCTTCTACAGATTTTGTCCAATCAACTTCAGATTTGGTACAGATCATCCTGAGACCATGCTGATCAAAAGTCATTAAAAGCTTTTCAGTATGTCAAGGGGCGTGGTTGCTATGGCGCCGCCATATTTGATGCATCGCCATGCATCCAATTCCCAATTTCAAAAGCTCACCAAAGTTGCCACACGCGTCTTGTCTGGCAAAAAATTTGACATTTTGGCATTGTTGTATGTGGACGGGGCCAAATGGTGAAATTGCGTCCCCTTGAAAATTTCATGCCTTGAGCCCTGCCTGTGAGTTTAACCTACACGCATGAAAATTGGTGGGCTCATAGAACATGCAAAGACGCACAAAAAGTCGTCTTGGACCCATGCCGTAAACCCAACAGGAAGTCGGCCATTGTGATTTAAACTTTTCATTTTGGCAGCAATTTTGCAATTTCCACAATTTTGTATTTTAACAAACTCCTCCTACAGATTTTGTCCATTCACCTTCAGATTTGGTACAGATCATCCTGAGACCATGCTGATCAAAAGTTATGAAAAGCTTTTCTGTATGTCAAGGGGCGTGGCCGCGATGGCAACTCTCTCTCCCACATACTTCATCCTAACTGCTTCAAAATTTCTGTACATGACAAGAGCCCCGCCCTGCATGCCTCCTATTCTGATACTCACTCTAACTCATAGCGCCCCCCTTGTGGAAACAGGAATACTCAACTACATTTTGTGGCCACGTATTTATCAAGTTGATGAATCTCCACACTGACACATGTGTGCTTACATGTAACAGGCTGCCCATGGCGACTTTTGATTCTTCGTCATGGAATATCAAGTCTTTATATCTCCATCATGCATTGCTCTTATTGGCCACAATTTGATATGTGTGATCATGGTCTGTCCCTGAACACATCTGCATGGCAATATATTGGTCTTACTCATATATCCGCTTCAGTTATGCGTGCTGCTGGCCCCCTGCGGTGGCGCGGGAGAGAGAGGGCCCGATCACAGCTGCTTGCAGCTTTAATTATTCTTTATTCTTTCTTCCGCTGTCTCTTTGAGCCGGAATTTGACCCCCTAAACATGCTCAAAAACTCACCAAAATTGGCATGCATGTCAGGACTGGCGAAAAATTTGATAAAATGCAAAAACTGACCCCAAAAGTGCCAAAATGGGCTCTCTAGAACCACCTCAACACACTAAAATGGCTGCTGCGGTCCGTAGGAATGTTGTAGAAAGATCAAACCAAAACTGTGTTGTTCGTCTCATCAAGGCCTACAAATCACATGCTGACAGCCCTGACCTAAATCCAACAGGAAGTGAGCCAGTGCCTCTGAATGTAACATGAGCAAATGTGGAGAAATTGTCAGCTGTGAGCTAGACATCGTAAACTTGAGACCAAAATTGCATTTTTGACTCCACAAACATAAAAACTATATGTCTGCGTTTGGGACGAGTGTCTCTCTCTGCTGGTATGATCAGATTGATGATTGGACCCACGGTTTGCAAATTAAAGGGAGGAGTTGGACACATTTTAAAGCCATCTCAATCTGCCTGCTCTCACATCTTTTCTCTCATTCTCAGTGACAGACTCAGGACGTTTCAAGGGCAGGGACGAAAAGGAAAAAAGGACACCTACTGCATGACATGAGGCCCCATTGGTGTGAAAAAACAAAACAAAATTTGACCCCCTAAACATGCTTAAAAACTCACCAAAATTGGCAAGCTTCTTAGGACGGACAAAACTTTTGATAAAATGAAAAAATTAACCCCAAAAGTGCCAAAATGGCCTCTCCAGCGCCACCTAGACACACAAAAATGGCCACTGCAGCCCGTAGAAATGTCGTAGAAAGATTAAACCAAAACTGGCTTGTTCGTCTCATCAAGACATACAAATCACACCCTGACACCTCTGACCTAAATCCAACAGGAAGTGAGCTAGTGCCTCTGAAAGTAACATGAGCAAATGTGGAAAAATTCTCAGCTGTGAGCTAGAGTGGAGAAGATTTCCAAAATCGTCTACTGACACCCCTGACCTAAACCCAACAGGAAGTGAGCCATTTGCCCTTTCAAAGTAAGATTTCGCCTCAAAAATGCTCTTTTTCAAACTTTTTCAAAAAACATCCTCTCCTACCCCGTTTATCGTATCGGCTTCAAACTTGCAACCATGACAGATCAACCCCTGGGGAACATATCTTCTGAACAACTTTGTAATTACTCGAACGGTTTGGATTTTATGGGCTCCTAAAGGTGACGTTCCACAAAACCTCCTTTGTTCGTTTCATCAAGACCTACAAATCACGCGCTGACACCCCTGACCTAAATCCAACAGGAAGTCCTTTCAAAGTAAGATGTCTTTTTCAAAAATTCTCTCTCTCAAAAAATATTTCCTCCTACACCGTTTATCGTATCAACCTGTCCATCAGTTTCCCACAGGAAGTTTTTCTTCAAAATAAGATCCACTTACTCTGTCAACCTCACTAGTTACAACAACCGACATGAAATCATCTTTCTGTCTGACCGATATTATTGTGTCATTTTTAAGAATGGACTTAGATACACAATAGGTTTGTGCTTTGTGCTTCCACATACTCGATATAGCAATGGCCAGCATAAATAGATATTGCGATTCCTTTGAAATGCCCTAGTTTTCAAAACTTGAGTTCTGAAATGAGATTTTTTTTTTCTTTTAGAGCAGAAATGGAAAGAGGATTGTCAAGAAAACATATAATCGAAGGTAAGATTTTATGTTGTTACCATTGTGAATAACTACAGTATAAGACTAGCATTTTGTCATGCCAACAAAAGTACATTAATTTGGGAAACAGCAAAGTCATTCATAGTTGCATTTGTCACCGCAGCCACATAATATCATAATGCTTATATGTGATAGTAAATCTAATTATCTTTATGAAACAGGTCTAAGGGCATCACTAGAGAGACTTCAGCTGGAGTACATAGATGTGGTTTTCGCGAATCGTCCAGATCCTAACACACCTATAGAAGGTGGGTGTGCTCATTCTCCAACAAATCAGACTCTTGTTTCTTTGCTTTATATGGAGGGGAAGTTATGCTGAGGCCTATTATTGACTCAAGTTTGGCCTGGTCCAACAAGACATGGGAATGCTGGTTGTCTAGGTCAGTGGTTTTCAACTAGAGTTCCAGGCACCCCCAGAGATCCTTGAGGAGGTTCCAGAGGGCCCCCACAAAAATGGGGAAGAGTTTATTTTCACTATTTAATTAATAGTAGTTGAGAACTACTGATCTAGATTACATCATCAAATGTTATAAGACATGACCACCTGCTCTGATTTACATGTATGCTATGAAATATAAACAAGTATAGCTTTTAGCACAGCCAGTTAAACTGGTTTCAACTTGGTTTTCTCCATTAGCAAATGTTAAGAGACATCCAAGCTGAAACATGGAGGGCTCTAATTCCATGGATCAAGCTGTGGAGCATGATGCTCATTTAAATGAGACAGAATTTTATGGAGAGAAAAGTTTCACGTGGGATAAAATGTCACACATTATTGAGTGATCTTTAAAAGCAGGGTCTCTTTATTCCATGGGAGGCTGAATGTTTGGCCATCCAGTCAGGAATTTTACTAAGAGGACCAGATGGCATAATTTTTTGAGGGGTTGAACCATGTTAAAAGATATTTGAGATGATTGCAGTTTGGGGCTTCTAATCCCCCCTGGGATTTAGGGTTTTGTTTTATAAGGTTGTGTTCTATCTGTAGAGTTTTGTTTTCCCAGTAGCATCATGACGTGCAAAGAAAAATAGGGATCACTGAAAATAGATCGCAGCTTTTTGGTGATTTGAGTGTTAATAGATGACTGTCTACCCTTAACGAAACCTTTCTGATTGGTATGTACGAGAAATGGGATGACTCTTTCAATTCTGGATGCTAAAGCCTTACTTAGGATTTTTATGTCTGTATCGATAAGGGATAATGGACAGTAAACTGGATTATTAGGGTCTTTGCCAGGTTTCAAGATTAAGGAGATCATTGCTATATTCATAGAGGGCGGTATTTTAGAAGTGATTGTGATTTCTGCTTTCATTCCTATGAACAATGGGGTAATGGCTTCCCAGAAATGTTTGTAGAACTCAGCAGAGGAGCCGTCTGGTCCGTATGCTTTGTTTTTGGGCATGTTTTTGAGTGCACTGTAAAATTCTTCAGGGGATAGGGGTTTGTCTAAAGTATTGACTTGTTCTTGAGTGATATGTGGTAAGTTTCATGTGCCAAGGAATTAATCAATGTCTTAAATGTTTGAATTATGATCTGAGGTGAACAAGTTTTTGTAGAAGTTTTTGAATATGTCATTTATATCCATGGTATTGTGGAGAAGCTACCCTGTTGAGTCCTTAATAACTCTAATGGTTTATTTTTCTTTGTTTTGTTTAATAAGATTTGCCAGGTCTTTACTTGATTTATTATTATATTGAAATATGTTGTGTCTAAGCCTCTCCATAACAAATTGATTTTTGTTTGTTTGTTTTGTTTTGTTATGTTTTTTTTGTTTTGTTTTGTTTTTTATGAGCTTGTTCACTAGCACTTTATATTTTCTTAGTTCACAATGTATTTTTTCCTGTGGGTTTGATCATATAAGTGTTTTCAAGTTCTTTGATTTATTTCTTCAGATATAAGTTCAAGTTCTACATCTTTCTCCTTTTTAGAGGATGAGTATTCGAACAAAAGATCCCACACACTGCTCTTGCTCAGCTTCACAATTTATTAGGAACACTAACGTTTCGGTCCTCCTGGAACTTCATCAAGAGTATTCAACACCATTATTTACATTAGTGACACACTATACAGTATAGTATAGGATGAGTATGAAATGATCCTGCCCCTTAATACAGCTATGTCAGTTTCCCAGAGAAGTGTTAGAGAGGTGTTAAGAGAATCATTTATTTTCATGAAGATGCCCACTCTCTCTTTATAAAACTATCAAAGTCTTGGTCTCTAAGCAGAGATGTGGTAAATCTCCATCTGTCTGATTTCTGCTGTTTTCTTTTGAGCTTAATTGAAATTGGTGCACAATTGTTTATGGTGCTGGAATGAATTTGTGTTTCTGAAATATCTGAGTATAGGGAATTACTAAGAAAAAGTCAGTTCCTGAACATTCAGATTCAATTTTCTTTATTGTCATTGTACAAACACAATGAAATTCAGGTGTAGTCAAGGATGAGGTGCAAATATTAAAATAATAAATACATAGTAATAAAACAGTAATAGAAAATGACAAATGCAGTTAAAATGGGATTTTTAAGAAAGCACATATGCATATTATTGCAAATAAAGGAAGTTATTGCACTTAAGAAAAAGAACTGTACTGTACAAAAAACCAAGGAAGTCTTGCTGTTTGTAAAAAAAAATGTAGACAACAAAGGAAAAAAACTGAGGCACTCCGTCTTCAGGTAAAAATATATATAAAGTAACTTTTATTAGAGCAAAGGCAACAAGACAGACCTACGCGTATCGACCAAAGTCTTCTTCAGGGTCTGACAAACAACTAATCAATCTCAATTATATACAGGTGAGATTGGCATTCTGTTTGACACAAATATGTAAACAGCAGGGGGCGCCAAAGGTGTAGGCAATATAGGTGTGTCAAACAAAAAAAAACACCAGAAAAATCACAGAGAACATGTAGGCATGTGGGAAAAAAACACAACAAGGAGATAAAGATCCCCCATATTAACAGATCATGTCTAATAATAATAATGTCTAATATCCATAAAGCAAATAGACAGGCTTACATGAATAATGTTTTGCCAGAAGTGATTTTAGCAAAGCAATAATGTTGTGTTTTTTTAACCGTACCTTATATACATTAATGTAGGCTGCTGTACAAAATATGACAAGGATTTTCAATACACAAATTACAATACATCAGTTTCAATACTAGGAATCAGAGAAACGGCAAAAAATCAATCTCATCATTAAGACCAGGGGTCTCAGTGGCCTTTAAAGTGACAATCCAAAATGTTTCTCGCCGAAGGAGTTTTTTCAGTCTGTCACCACCTCTTATATGGTTAGGTATAACATCAATAGCCACTGCTTTTATGGAGGAAGGACTTCCATGTCCTGCTTGATCATAATGAACAGCCATAGGATAGTTAGTGTTTCTTGTGCGAATGGCAGTTTTATGCTCCCCGAGCCTGTCCTTGAATCTTCTTTTGGTTCTCCCAACATAAAAAAATCCACAGGGACATTCAAGACGGTACACCAAAAAAGAAGTATTACAGTTGGCAAAATGATTAATCTTGTGGCTCTTGTTAGTAAATACATCCACAAACCTGTCTGTTTTAGAAACATTCTCACAGTAGCAATGGTTGCCGCAGGGAAAGTTACCCACAGGCTTGTGTTTGTGAAGCCAGGTAGTTTTTGGTGTCAGGTAACTGTGGACTAGTTTGTCTTGTAAGGTGGGGGCCCTTTTAGAAACAAAAGCAGGAGGTTCAGGGAACAGAGATTTCAAAAGTGAGATTTACGTTTAATAATGTTACGAATCTGGATAGATTGTTTACTGTAAGTAGACACAAAATAAATGTTTGACTTGTGTGGTGATCTATGTTTTTTACACAAAAGGCTTTTTCTGTCCATGGCTTTGACTTTAAGATATGATGCCTCCAAGACTTTGTTTTTATACCCACGCTCAGCAAAACGTGCCTTCATTTCTGCAGCTTTTGAGTTGAAGTCTTCCTCCTGGTTGCAGATGCGTCGAAGACGCTGGAATTGTCCAAACGGAATGTTTTTAATGAGATGAGGGGGATGGAAGCTGTCAGCATGCAGAATGGTATTGCGGTCTGTATTTGTCTGCCATTTGTCTCTGCCCTCCCATCATATATACAAGATACCACACATGTCCTTAACAAAATGGAGGAGATTAAAAATATTGGAGATGCGTTTATGGTCACCATGGATGTTACATCTTTGTACAGCAACATCAAACATGAAGAAGGCCTTGAAGCAATGAGCCAATTTTTACAGTCCAGAATGGATGAAAAGCCACCTAACGAATTCATCTTGTTGTTAACAGAGTGGACTTTGAATAATAATGTATTTGTGTTCCAGGACAAACTATTTCGGCAAAAACGCGGCACAGCCATGGGTGCCAGCTTTGCCCCCAACTATGCCTGTCTTTTCCTCGGACTCTGGGAGGATAGATATATCCTGGGCCCTTCTAACCCCCATCGCGACAAGATCATCTGGTATGGCAGGTACATAGATGACTTAATATTCTTCTACAATGGTGACTTACACGATCTCCAGGAATTCCACAGCCGCCTCAACTCCAGCAGTGACAGTGTTGAACTCTCATTGGAGTACAGCCAGAGTGAAATAAACTTTTTAGATCTTAAAATAACAAAATCATCCTCTGGGAATCTGCACACCACAATTTTCCGCAAGGATACAGACCGCAATACCATTCTGCATGCTGACAGCTTCCATCCCCCTCATCTCATTAAAAACATCCCGTTTGGATAATTCCAGCGTCTTCGACGCATCTGCAACCAGGAGGAAGACTTCAACTCAAAAGCTGCAGAAATGAAGGCACGTTTTGCCGAGCGTGGGTATAAAAACAAAGTCTTGGAGGCATCATATCTTAAAATCAAAGCCATGGACAGAAAAAGCCTTTTGTGTAAAAAACATAGATCACCACACAAGTCAAACATTTATTTTGTGTCTACTTACAGTAAACAATCTATCCAGATTCGTAACATTATTAAACGTAATTGGAGTATACTACATAGTGACTCACTTTTGAAATCTCTGTTCCCTGAACCTCCTGCTTTTGTTTCTAAAAGGGCCCCCACCTTACAAGACAAACTAGTCCACAGTTACCTGACACCAAAAACTACCTGGCTTCACAAACACAAGCCTGTGGGTAACTTTCCCTGCGGCAACCATTGCTACTGTGAGAATGTTTCTAAAACAGACAGGTTTGTGGATGTATTTACTAACAAGAGCCACAAGATTAATCATTTTGCCAACTGTAATACTTCTTTTTTGGTGTACCGTCTTGAATGTCCCTGTGGATTTTTTTATGTTGGGAGAACCAAAAGAAGATTCAAGGACAGGCTCGGGGAGCATAAAACTGCCATTCGCACAAGAAACACTAACTATCCTATGGCTGTTCATTATGATCAAGCAGGACATGGAAGTCCTTCCTCCATAAAAGCAGTGGCTATTGATGTTATACCTAACCATATAAGAGGTGGTGACAGACTGAAAAAACTCCTTCAGCGAGAAACATTTTGGATGGTCACTTTAAAGGCCACTGAGACCCCTGGTCTTAATGATGAGATTGATTTTTTGCCGTTTTTCTGATTCCCAGTATTGAAACTGATGTATTGTAATTTGTGTATTGAAAATCCTTGTCATATTTTGTACAGCAGCCTACATTAATGTATATAAGGTACGGTTAAAAAACACAACATTATTGCTTTGCTAAAATCACTTCTGGCAAAACATTATTCATGTAAGCCTGTCTATTTGCTTTATGGATATTAGACATTATTATTATTATTATTAGACATGATCTATTGATATGGGGGATCTTTATCTCCTTGTTGTGTTTTTTTCCCACATGCCTACATGTTCTCTGTGATTTTTCTGGTGTTTTTTTTGTTTGACACACCTATATTGCCTACACCTTTGGCGCCCCCTGCTGTTTACATATTTGTGTCAAACAGAATGCCAGTCTCACCTGTATATAATTGAGATTGATTAGTTGTTTGTCAGACCCTGAAGAAGACTTTGGTCGATACGCGTAGGTCTGTCTTGTTGCCTTTGCTCTAATAAAAGTTACTTTATATATATTTTTACCTGAAGACGGAGTGCCTCAGTTTTTTTCCTTGGTTGTCTGCATTTTTTTACAAACAGCAACACTTCCTTGGTTTTTTGTTCAATATCAATTCACCTACTTCACTGAAGAGCACCTGTCGAGTCAGAGCCTTGTTTACCCAAGCAGTGCTTCCATCCTTTCTTTTTCAATAAGAACTGTACTGTGTTTTATTGGGTTCGCCTCAGTTCAGAGTTCAGTATGGTAATGGCTTTGCGGTAGAGACTATTTATGAAACTTGTGGTGCGTGTTTTGATAGACCTGTAGCATTTTTTGGAGGGCAACAGCACAAACAGGTGATGAGCAGGATGGAATGGTTGTGTCATCTGCAAACTTAACTATGGTGTTATGGGATGGAACACAGTAGAGAGTAGCGGAATGGGCTCAACACACAGCCTTGTCAGCCTGTCAGAGTGGAGGAACAGTGGGGGCCCATCCTGACTAACTGTGGCCTTTTTGTCAGGAGGTCTTTTATCCACAGGCAAAAGTTGTGGTCTATGCCCAGGTGGGACATTTTGGAAAACAGTTAGTTGGATAAGACTGTATTAAATGCAGAGCTGTAGTCCACAAACAGCAGCCGCGCGTATGCCCCTTGTTATTGTTCCAGATGGCGCAGTACAGTGTGGAGGGTAATGGAGATGGCGTTATCAGTCGACCTGTTAGTGCTGTAGGCATATTGGTGGGGGTCCTGGGTGGGTGGCAGAGCAGCCTTGATGTGTTGTAGGATGAAAATGAACAGTGTACTTGAGAAAAATAGGAGTATTCTCTTTCACCTGGGTTGGTTAATTAATGCCAAGGCCATAGTCCTCCATATATTGTTTTAAGCAGCTGTGGATTGCCAGTCTCTAATATTACCTGCAGTACTTAATATATCTATTAATAGATCCAGCACAGAGTTAAAGACACGTCCTATTATACATTCTGAGCTGGGGAGGGTGATGGGAAAAAAGAATAGTTTATGAAAGAAGGATGGATATCAAAATGGAAACTCCTCTTTGCCTTGAATTATAGTTGGCTAGAAAGATGTAGGGGAAAACACTTCATCCCTCATCCCTTCATCCCTCATCCATTCGACCCTCAACCCGTCATCCCTCATACATTCGATCCTTGACCCTCATCCCTTCATCCCTCAACAGTTTCTCTCTTGCAAGCTATGTGGAGCCCCCTCCCACCCTGCCACAATATGCACAGTCACTGTTCCACCACCACGCTCACATCCCTCTTCCTCACACAACACCTCAGTCTTTTCAACTCACTTTCAGAAGCCCTGTGCTGGATCCTGACCAATAATTACAGACTCCCTTACATTCTTCATCTTCTCAACGATTTCCTCATTGTCACTCCACCATCCTCACCTCGGCACCATGGGCTCACTACTCTTACACAAGCTTTCTCAGAACTTGGTGTCCCTCTCTGTGAGGAGAAAACCTCAGGGCCCAGCACTTCCATCGAATTCCTAGGCATCAACCTGGGCTCCATTTCTTTCAGGCATCTGTGCCCACAGAGAAAGTACAGTACATCACTCTGCAAACTATCTTCTGGTAGACAGATGCACAAAACGCCAGCTACTGGCCCTTCTCGGCCACCTCAATTATGCCATTCGTATAATTCCACAAGCCAAATCTTTCCTGTCCAATCTTGTAACCAAAGCCATCCCCTCTCTCCATGATAAAGTTGTTTGGGATGATGCATGCAAAATGGAAATGCATTTGTGGCAACATTTCCTTTCTTCTTGGAACGGTATTTCTTTCTTCTATGATGATTTCGTCATTCAACTTTACACGGACGCAGCTCCTTCCGTAGGTTTCGGTGGTTACTACAGAGGGAAGTGGTTTGCTTCCAAATGGCCTGGAGAGATCAAAGCCCTTGACTCAGAGTCCCACTCTCCCTCATCTGCGCCTCATGAGCTATATCCCATCATCGTAGCTGCCATTCTTTGGGGGCATGAATGGTCTAGGAGTCCATACTAATACACTCTGACAACACTGCAATTGTAGAGATCCTTAACAAAGGACGATCTTGTTCCCCAGCCATCATGCAGTTCATGCGCAGACTCACATTAATCTCAGCTCAACACCAGTTCATTCTCAGGGCAGCCAACATTTGTGGTTACCACGACAGTGTTGCCGATTCACTGTCTCGTTTCTCATTCCATAAATTCAGACACATGGCCCTAGAATCGGGTCTCCAACCTACTCCAGTCCCATCGTTTTCAGCCACGACATTCAACTAGCTCCTCAGCTAAGAAACCTCTCTAACGCTTCACAAGAAGCCATCCTTAACAGCCTCACCCCAAGCACTCTCTCCGCCTACTTAACCAGCTGGAATTGCTTCAAGGCATATCACGCCTCTTACCTGCTGCCATTTCCCTCTCTGGACGTCATGTCCATATGCAATATCATCACCCATGCTCATTCCAATCAAAAAATCTGGTCGTCCACCATTCAAACCTACCTAGCTGGTATCTGCTTCATTATCAAACTAATCTCTGGCAACCATTGCCCTTCAATCTCTCACTCTCATGTCACAATGTTGATCAAAGGCTTGCGTAAACAGGAGCCCAATATCAGAGCTAGACGCTCACCACTCACTTCCGACCTTCTAAGCCTCTGTATTCGTTCTCTACGCTCAGGCTACATATCCCCTATGGTCAACTTCACCCTATAATCCATGTTTCTGCTGGCTTTCTTTGGCTTCCCAAGGTGCTCAGAATTCACACCTACTTCATCCTCCTACAATCCTTCTCATCATGCCAGCCTATCTGACATCACCATCCACACTTCCAACTCCCTCATATTCATGCTCCGAAGGAGCAAAACAGACCAACTGGGAGTTTCTTTTCCTATTAACATTTTCTGCCTCATATCCTATCTAAGCCCATACGAGCTACTGTCCAAATACATCAGCCCTTGGTATGCAGCCAATGCATCACCTCAACACCCTCTCTTTCTCACCAAAACAGGAAAAATGGCCACTCAATTCTGGTTCCAGAAACATTCTCACAAAGTCCTCCGCATTTCAGGCATATCCTCAGAACACTACTCAAGCCATTCTTTCTGCATTGGTGCTGCATCCACAGCTGCCAGACTGGGCATCTCAGATCAAACAATCCAGGTCCTTGGCCACTGGTCATCTCAAGCATATTGCTCCTACCTCCGCAACAATCTCAACAATCTCCATCAAGCCTACGCTCAACTCAGTTTACTTTCACTCTGACTCTTTTGGGGCCTGTAATCAGCTCAGGAAAAAACACCTGAGACGGAACCCCACACTGAGTCTTCCTCCGCCCAATCTCCAGTTCATCCTCTCAGACCATCCTAACAGAAGACATCCCTCTTCCAACTTCACCCCCACTTACATCCATTCACCATTCCTCAACAACTAACACCTCCTGAATTACATTAAACATTTAAACGACGTATTGTTGTGACATGGTCCTTGCTAGTGTATTAACATCCGATACATAACAATTTTAATGCTGAAACGTAACTGCCTGGTAAGTCTAGTTACTGTCTAGTTATTGAAATAATGCAGCATTAAAATCATTATTATTCAGTGCCCGGGACTTTTTGTACAAGTTGTATTTAAGTTGTAAGTATTCGTTCATTCTGCATTTTAAAAATGACTCAAAAATGTGGCATGGTCCTTACAAGTCAATCAATCAATCAGTTTTATTTATAAAGTCCAATATCACAAATCACAATTTGCCTCACAGGTCTTTACAGCATAAGACATCCCTCTGTCCTTTGGACCCTCGCAATGGATAAGGAAAAACTCCCCAAAAAAACCCTTTAACGGGGGAAAAAATGGTAGAAACCTCAGGAGGAGCAACTGAGGAGGGATCCCTCTTCCAGGACGGACAGACGTGCAATAGATGTCGTACAGAACAGATCAACATGATAAATTAACAGTATATCTGTATGACACAATGAGACAAAAAGAGAGACAGAGACAGAGAGAGATATAGGACAGACGGTAATGACAGTAGCTTACAACAACATTAATGAAAGTAATAATATTATAATCAGGGGTGGAAGTAACGAATTACAAATACTCACGTTACTGTAATTAAGTAGATTTTTTGGGGTACTTGCACTTTTATGAGTATTTTTTTCAAGTGTGTAATTTTACTCATACTTGAGTACAATTTACACCATGTAATCTACTTCGCTACTTTTAAAATCATAAGTCGCTACTGAGTACGCCCACAATTTGAATTAATATTCAAACCTTTCATCTGCATCTTTGTAGCCAATAAGGCTGTCCGATCGTGACCGCGCCAATTAATCTATGATGTAAGGAAAGGACAACTCCGCTGCAGCAGGC
>NC_065519.1:36596066-36605569 GCF_006386435.1 Epinephelus moara
ACCTGCGCTCTCTCATTGGCTGGGGAAATCTCCGCCCAGAAGCGGTCCGAGCTCACAAAAACATCTAAATACAGTTAAAGGGCAGGAGCTCTGCAAACAGAGTCACCACCACACATGAGTAGAAGCCCATAGGTGATGATTAAGCAGGATTTCATTTGTATATGTCTATATTTTGTTTTGTTTGAAAATCCTCCAGATCCTACCTTTAAGTATTTTTGTAAACACCAGTACTTTTACTTGTAATTGAGTACAATTTAAGCAATGTAACAGTACTTGTACTTGAGTACAAATTTTCAGTACTCTTTCCACCTCTGATTATAATTATAATTACAGCTATTGTGGTACAATATGTTGAAAGTATATTAATATATAATAGTATACATATGTGCCAATAATCATATGTGTATAATAACAGTAGAAGTATGGCTAATGATAACAGCAGCAGCAGAAGGCATCTGGCAGGACCACAGCAGCAGCACAACCACACACGTCACACTATCCAGGCACTGCTGCGATATAAGTTAACCTGAGAGACAGTGAAGCACAAAGGCTCCAGAGAAGAAGCCAAGTTAGTGACAGACAGTGAAGCACAAAGGCTCCAGAGAAGAAGCCAAGTTAGTGACATGCAGTACGGCCGAGTTAGCGAGATGCAGTAACAGGACAGGAGTGTTAGCAAAGGAGAGAGAGAGAGAAGGTGCACGGTGTATTATAGGAGGTCCCCTGGCAGACCAGGCCTAAGTCAGCCTAACTAGGGGCTGGTACAAGGCAGGCCTGCGCCGGCCCTAACTATAAGCTTTATCAAAGAGGAAAGTCTTAAGTCTAGTCTTAAATGTGGAGACGATGTCTGTAACAGGAAGATGATTCCACAGGAGAGGAGCCTGATAGCTGAAGGTTCTGGCTCCTGATCTACTTTTGGTAATTTTAGGGACTACGAGTAACCCTGCATTCTCAGATCGCAGTGTTCTGGTGGGATAATATGGCACTATGAGCTCTCTAAGATATGACGGAGCCTGACCATTTAGAGCTTTATAAGTTAGGAGTAGGATTTTAAATTCAATTCTGGATTTTACAGGGAGCCAGTGCAGAGAAGCTAAAACAGGAGAAATATGATCTTGTTTCTTAGTTCCTGTTAGTACACGTACCGTTGCATTCTGAATTAGCTGGAGAGTTTTTAAAGAGCTATTAGAGCTACCTGATAATAGGGAATTACAGTAATCCAGCCAAGAGGTAACAAAAGTGTGGACCAATTTTTCTGCATCTTTTCGGGTCAGGTTAGGCCTAATTTTCGCAATATTACGCAGATGAAAAAATGCAGTCCATGAGGTTTGTTTTAAATGGGAATTAAAAGACAAATCCTGGTCAAATATTACTCCGAGGTTTCTTACGGTAGTGCTAGAGGCCAGAGCAATGCCATCCAGAGAAACTATGCCATCAGATAAAGAGTCTCTGAGGTGTTTGGGACCAAGAACAATAATTTCAGTTTTGTCTGAATTTAACATCAGGAAATTGGTGGTCATCCAGGTTTTTATGTCTTTAAGGCAATTTTGAAGTTTAGTTAATTGATCAGTTTCTTCTGGCTTCATCGATAAATACAATTGTGTATCATCCGCATAACAATGGAGATTTATGGAGTGATTTCTAATGATGTTACCTAAGGGAAGCATACTAGTGAAATGAAGTTAATTTGTGAACTTAGGTTCGGGAGCAGGGCCACACCTCAACCACACCCCTGATTACCTGTCAAGCCTACTTGTACCTGGTCAACCCATTCTGCTCCGTTTGTCTCAGATTTCTCCACCCACCCGCCTTTTCCCTTCCCTTCATGCATCACCCCTCCTACCTCATCCCTACCAACATTCCTTCATTCTCTCTTCCCTTCTTCCATCATCGCTCCTTATTCAGTCTGGTGCATACCTCTCCCATGTCTCTTCTAGGTACTGTCTGGGGGGCCTGTAATCAGCTCGGTTAGGAAAACACTTGAGACAGAACCCCCACACTGATTCTCCCTCCACCCGATATCAAGTTCATCCTCCCAGACCAACCTAACAGAAGACATCCCTTTTCCATCTCCACCCCCACTTACATCCATTCACCATTCCCCAACAACTAACGCCTCCTGAATTACAATAAACATTTAAACGATGTATTGTTGTGCCGTGGTCCTTGCTAGTGTATTAACATCCGATACATAACAATTTTAATGCTGAAACGTAATGGCCTGGTAAGTCTAGTTACTGTCTAGTTATTGAAATAATGCAGCATTAAAATCATTATTATTCAGTGCCCGGGACTTTTTGTACAAGTTGTATTTAAGTTGTAAGTATTCGTTCTGCATTTTAAAAATGACTCAAAAACATGTATTCATCCAGCTTCTTCCAGCAAAGAGTGATCCATCAACTATATACAGAGCCCAAAACCTATATAAAGAACATATAAGACAATAAAATTTTTATGCTATTTGACCTGTTCTCCATTTTCTCACTATAACTATTTATTTCTGTCTTTTGAAGCATTGTAATTTAGCTAATTTGGTCTGTTATGGTAGAAACGGTGAGGGCGATGACCCATGTGATCAACCAGGGGATGGCCATGTATTGGGGGACATCACGGTGGACCTCCATGGAGATCATGGTGAGTTCACACAATCAATATAGCCTGGAGATGTATTCATGGGTCCATTTGGTTCGTTGTAACAGAAATTTGACCCACTACCTGTGTTGGTCCAAATTATTAAGTCCAAAAAGGTCAAGTGATGCCAGTGGTGGTGTTCTCCATCTGCCTGGGTCTGCTTGGCTGTGCCACATCTAGATTTTCTAACTATTCTTTGGTCTCTCTTTTTTTAATTTGTGCACATGTAGGGTTGGGATCCGGATCCGGTTCTTTTTTTGGAACCGGTTCCGGAACCGGTTCCATC
Organism: Epinephelus moara; assembly: GCF_006386435.1. NCBI lineage: Eukaryota > Metazoa > Chordata > Actinopteri > Perciformes > Serranidae > Epinephelus > Epinephelus moara. The sequence continues at coordinate 36,598,981 of NC_065519.1, forward strand.
ACATTTGGTGTAACGGTTCCTCCAAACGGTTCCTAGATTGTAAAAAAACAAAACAAAAAAAAACGTCACATGCATTTCCATTAGAGTGCGGCACGGGCCGCATATTTCTGTCTGAACCCGACCGAGCCCAACATTATCTAATCACTAAAGCACTGAGTTTGTGTCACACAGTTGTCATGATTACAGGATATTTAACAGGCCGGGTGTGCGCCGTGGGTGCTCAGCGGAGAGGGAGACTTCCATGTTTGAGACGGGAGCGGGCGACGGGAGCGGGCGACGGGAGCAGGCGGCGGGAGGTCCGACGCTTCCAGCGAGGGGAGAGGGAGAAATATATCAAAATAAGATAAAATAGGAGACACCTGTCTCCCTCTTTTATTTAATTTTCAGCGTTTAATCAAGGCGGAGGCTGGCGGTGGGAGGTCCGCTTCCAGCGAGGAGAGAGGTAGAAACAAACAGCCAATGTGTGTGTGTTCTGTTCAGGTGTTGTCACGTAAATAACAGTGCCCAAGCATGAATGCATATAAGTATTTTTTATTACATTGTTGTGGTTAATTTTAATAGTGTTACTGTAGAAATCAGAGCATCACTTTTTGTTGTTATATATTCTCAGGGAGATGATACAAGCTCTAAATCTGAAATACACACCACACACAAATGTGTGTTTTCATCTAATTGTACTGTGCAACAGTTAGAATAAAGTTTTTGTATTTGTATAATTGCATTTGTGTTTATTATATACTTGTTTAAGTATAGCAAGTATAATGAATATAATGTAGGAATCGGTAAGAGGAATCGGTAAGGAATCGGACCGTTAAGAAGGAATCGGTAAGGAATCGGAATCGTTAAAATCCTAACGAGTCCCAACCCTGTGCACATGGGATTTGCATTGGTTTTCCATGGATGTGTTTTCAGATCAGGTCAAAAATGTTGGACCTATGAGGACTTGTATAGTTCACAGCAGTTTTGTTCCCTGTGAAACTGTTTCATGTGTGCTGCAGGAGGCATATTCGGTGGCTCGACAGTTCAACCAGATCCCACCCATCTGCGAACAGGCAGAGTACCACATGTTCCAGAGGGAGAAGGTTGAAGTGCAACTCCCTGAACTCTTCCACAAGATAGGTAAGCAGCTGCCAGTATGTCAATGATTACAATAATAAAGAACTCACCTATTTCCACCAAGCAGTCCGGTACAGCTCAGTTCAGTTCAGTTCAGTTCGGTTGTAGATGGTACCAAAGGAACCGTTCCTTACTGTCCCCATTTTTGCTGTCTGTGATTGATCACTCTTGCTCAGGGCTGAGTTTTGGCTGGTTTTGAGGCTTATGTAATGTCTGTCCATACCATGGCAAGTCTTACATACATTAGTAAACTGTAACTATAAAATGAAAGGATGTAGTCTGAGAAAAAAATAAATTCATTCACAGGGCCAACTGCTGGCAACGTTTAAGGTGGAACATTTACTTGTAATGTTACTCTATCCATAAGATGACAACACGAATCAATCAGCACACGTTACATTTTTAATATGACAACTGTGACCATTCCATTAATTTTTATTGTCTCTCTTGGATGACATACACTTTTAGTAATGAGTGAATCTTCAAGAGTTTATAAAGATATTCATAATATAATATTAATTTCAACCGGATTATGTGAACTGCATATATTCTAATCCTCACTTGGAGAAAAAAAAAGCATTGCAGAGCATCGTTCTTCTGGGCTATGGCAACACTAAACCACCACGCTTGCCTGAGAAGGACTAAATGCACAAACCCACTATTTTTAAATATCCCATTGAGAGACGCGCTCATCGCAGCCTGTTCTATTTTGTTCTGAAAATGTCGGCGTGCAGCCTCATTCTGTGGACGATAAACGAGGTGCAGACTTTTCATCTTTGTCACCGGTAATGAGGAAATACAGTGAGTGCTGGACGGAGCAGTCAGTGACAATAACCTCGCCCACATTTAAGAGTAGTGTTTGCAGTGGAAACACTTAATGGACCTAGGGTCTAGGTACCATGTCCAAAATGTTAGTTTTGGTTCCAAAGGTACTATACTGAAAGTGGTTTGTGGAAACAGGGCTCTAGTCCCCATAATGAACTGCAATAAATGGCAAATAAAAGTAACTGAACAACACAGCACAAATTTGCTGCATGTGATATGATTTACAAAGCCTGTTTTGGGCATGCAGGCATTGGAGCTATGACATGGTCTCCACTGGCCTGTGGGATCCTCTCAGGGAAGTATAACAGTGGGATCCCCTCTTGTTCACGTGCTGCACTCAAGGTAACACTCTTACTTTCCCCTCTTCATATTACTATTATTATCATCATTATTATTATTATTATCATTAAATCTCTATTTAACCAGAAAAAAACTCTTGAGATTAAAAATCTCTTTCTCAAGGCTCTGCTGGCCATGACAAGCAGCATTATAAAGTTACAGACAGACAGCATAGAACAGAAATGCTCATTTGCCAAACTCTGTACGTACCCTCGGTACATACAATAAAGACATTGTGCTGTCTGTAACAGGGTTATCAGTGGATGAAGGACAAGATCCTGAGTGAGGAGGGGCACCGCCAGCAGATGAAGCTCAAAGAGTTGCAGGCAGTGGCTGAGCGACTAGGCTGCACCCTGCCCCAACTAGCCATTGGTACAGCAAAACTAGAATTTGTTGATCTGTCTATATGTCCATCATATCCTACTAAGTAGTTGTCCATGTTTTTTTCTTCCAGAGTCCACACATTTGTGTCTCTGTCATGATAGCTTTGTTGAAATTGGTTGTCACTTCATAACAGATTACACTTAATTTTATCTGAGGTTCATTTTATGCTTATTTTCCAAAATGACATCTTTAATTTCTCATGTATCATGGTAATCTGTAACTAGATAATTTTATAGACATCCTTCATTGTCACAACCTTGAAAAAGTATTTCACTGTTTTTCAAGAAAAACACTTAAACACATAACGACACTAGCACAAATGTGTTCAGTACACATACAACTAGTTGTGATTTCCTAGCTTGTGATGTAGTCCAAATGACTTCACTCTTTGCCTCCACACAATACAAGTTCTACATTCATCTTTTCTTCCTGTGCTGCAAATTCCCACAGCATGGTGCCTGAGGAGTGAGGGGGTGAACTCTGTCCTGCTGGGAGTCTCCAGAACTGATCAGTTGATGGAGAATGTCAGAGCAATACAGGTCAGAGAGCATACAGGCAGCAGGGGGAACCATTTTATGTCATGTAATGTTTTTAATAGTTCAGTAACCCCAACCAACATTTAATGGTACCAGACAGTCTTGGATCAGTGTTTGGGAAAGCTTTAGGTCAGTTTCAGAGCTGCTGTTACATTTACTTAGTATCGACCAAAAAAAGTAATGACTTATTGTTGTTACCTTTTAGTTCTGGTTTTCAAACCAATTGTTTTACAGACAAACCAAGAGATGTAAACACAACGTCATATGGACCCATGGGTAACTCATTCACCCACATCCTTGACTCCCGTACTTGACTGCACTAGCTAAGAGTTACAACATATAAAGGGTGCAACTACCCCTAGTTAGTCTGGGACTGTTAGTGGCCGTTTTGGTAAGGAACCGGAACCAGGGCGAGTGAGACACGGTCCGGAATTCGATGGATGTGCCTTTCCATCAAAATAAAAGCACCAAGCTAATAAAAATGCCGTGAAACTTTAATTTAAAGAATATAATTTACAAGAAAAGCCCCAAGCCATTAAGTTAATCGATTTTCTTACACCCCTCATCACCCCAAATCGATGGTGCGCCGGAATTTAAAGTTTTACTTTGGTGAACACTTTTACTTTGGTGAATTTGGTGAATTCGGCATCCGCTCTCTAGACCGGAACCAGAATCCAGACAAAATTCAGAGTGAATAGAAACCAGACTCTTCACTTTATGTGAAGAGCCTGGTGACGCGAGGATACCCCCAGTCCCAGACGTAATGAAATATAATCAGCACGGATGAGACACATGATGTTAGTTAGGCAGAGCAGGGTTTTTTTTTTCTCTGACACACAGCACCATCTTTGTAGTGTGTGGTTTTGCACAAGCTTACTGTGGTATTGAGATTTGCCAAATGATAAAGCAAGCAGTTATAAAGGATTTAGAGGTATATTCTTCATTTACTGAATCGTTTTAAGAACAGGATGTATTGATTTGATGTGTTTATTTCAATGTGAAATGTAAAATACCCACAATGTTGCTCTGCTGCATCACATTGCCTCTAGTACTTTGAGCCATTAATTTCAATTTTTAAACAGATTGTATTTGTTTTTTACACAGTGCTTTGGACAGATTTTACCTGTTGGAGGGCCACAGAGCGGGAAGAAAAAAATAGACCACCTGTATCAGTCCTGTGCACAAACATATTTTGGGGCAAGTGCTCAAACAAAAATCATAATAGAAAAACAGAAAAAAGGAGTGCTTCTTTTGGTGGATAAGTAAAAAACCATCAAGGTGCCCTTTGGTGAAAAAACAAAATCGTAGTAATTATGAATTTTAAAAAATAAAGTTATAACATGTTTTGCTTACTTATATAGTTATTTTAATTCACATCCAGTGATGCAGATAAGGGTGTCATTGTGTTAAAACATTGTGGGTAACACATATTAGGCAGGGGGGTCTAGGGGTCCTATCCCGGGACATTTTGAGCCTCAAACAGGTGACAAATCAAAATGAAAATATAATAGAAGCAGTAAGACTCTCAGGCATTCTGTACTGCTTTCAAATATTTATTCTCCTGTAGATCGACTTCTCTTATTTCATGTTGTCTGGTGAGTCAACACACATATTTTATTTTACCACAGTAAGGTTTAAATGGTTCTGGATGTACAGAGTAGAAGCTGCTCTGACACACTGACACACTGAGGATGATTTCTACCACAAACGTCTTAAATTAGGCATGAAGTTAATGGAGTGCTGAAGAGAAAAAAAGTCTTCTGGGGGGTAGTTTGGTTCATTTACATCAAATTTATGTTTTCTCTTGTTGTTACTTTCCCATCAGAACCCTTTAATTTAACCTGTGATACAGCTAAATGCTTTATTTCCAGTTGGTTCAGAAATAGAATCAAATTCACGTTTTTTGAAATTCAATCCAATGCCCAAGTATTTGTTATACAATACAGTTTGTGTATCTGAGTAAACCACTGTCATTTCATTGAATAGTCACATACTAATACTTGAAATTATCCTCTAAATAAGCTTTAAATATTCTTAAAGAATCCCAGAGAAGAGACGCCTGCAGCAGCTGCAGCTTTGCGTTCGTCCTCTCCTTGTCTGCACTCTTGGCACAAAGCATGTGCACCACCAAACCTCATTTCAGATTTATTTAAATAAATTATCAGAGCTGCTGTGTGGGAGTTCTAGGTTTTTAAGGACAGGTGGAGGTGGAAAAGCACTAGGGTTAGGGTTGGCTTAATGGTGGGTTAGTGCCTGGTTTAGAGTGGCTGTATTGAGTTGTTTTAATGGTCTCACAACAGTGAGGTTAAACAATACAGAGGATTAGGGCAAACACTATAGTTACCTGGGTGTGCATGAAGGCAGGTCACAGGGAGACATGCTGCTGTTCTGCAGGGCACACAATTTATGTGTGTTAACTGTGGTGACTGTGACAAAAGACGTTGATGATGGAAGGGCAGGGGCTCTTGCTGTCTGGCAGGAGTATAACTTAAATGTGGTTGTCAGGTATTACAATACACTTTTAATGGAGAATTCATGCCATGGGCTAAATTTAAAAACTAAAATATTAAGCTAGAAAAAGAAATAGAAAAGAAATGTCTTACAAAAAAAGGGCACTTATCTAGTTAGAGGGCAAAAGCGCAGGCGCTTGAACACCACCTGGGGTCTCCCTGTGCACGCGCCTGCCAAACAGGCAAACAAGCCAGAGTTATTTGTGACACTCAGAAGTCAAGGCCTGCCTCCAATGTAAGGCTGTTTAATGTAAAAGCCTGGTTCTGCCCAAAGTTGAGGTAAATACATAGACTGAGAAATATCAGTAATCTTTTCTCTCTTCTCATTCCACAGGTTCTTCCGAAGTTATCACTGTCAGTTGTATCTGAGGTGGATAACCTCTTGGGGAACAAGCCCTATAGTAAGAAGGCTTCCTAGAAGATCCTAGAAGCACCAGGGATGAATTGTCATGCTGTCCTGCCTATGAATGAGAGACAGCAACACACATGGGCAATATATATATATATATATATATATATATATGTATATATATATTCATTTGTGACAGTAAACAGCGAATAACAAGCAAAGATTTGCCATAACTCATTTCACCAAGTTAATGCACTGTCGATATACTTCCTTGTTCACATTACCACATAATAATTGTACAGTATGCAATACTTATTACAGTTGTTTGAACAAAAGAAAAAATTTAAAAAAGGCACTTTATTGTAATCAGCTAAAAAACTAGCTGATCATTGAGCAAGATGCAGCATGGTGCACCAAACAAGGCATCTTCACTGTCTAAAGACTGTTAACTCAGCACATCGCAGTATGTGTAACTTCAAATATTCATTGTTGCATCTGCATGCAATTAAACACATATTGCACAAGACCTC